>NW_020175672.1:5398886-5435432 GCF_003031525.2 Neophocaena asiaeorientalis asiaeorientalis | reverse complement strand
GGTGCGCTGCCCTCTAGAGGCGACACGTCCACCTCTGGGAGCAGCGCATCTCAAACAACGCTTCCACTGAAGTTCCATGAACAGGAACTAGTTTAACATCAAAATTGGGTATCAGTGATCTTCTCTCAATTCACAGGGGGAAAAGATCTGAGGGTAGCATTCTCCATTTGAAGTTTTTCTTCCGTAATTTTTCTTAAGGATTTGGTCCTGTTAGCCAATGCTGAATAACAGAACTTATTATAAAATGCTCTCTGATTAAGCACAAAATTACATTGACTTATATTGTAAGTTTAATGACTGCAAAAAGTTCAGTCACTTCCAGTAATGGGTTGTGATCACTGGACCAGGTCTGAGGACGCTGCCCTGGATGAACAGAACTGGAGTCCCTGAGCCCCTGCAATCCCAAGGCTCTATCATCCTACCTTGGCGGGAGCTGCCAGGACTGCACTAAGCCTGGCGTGCCGTGCAAGAGAGCGATAAAAATACTTCTGGCACCCCTCCCACGAAGACGAGATTTCTGTAAGCAGCCTGGGAAAGAAACCAACATGATTTACTTAATTAAAACCACTATCTCCACCCTAGATCCTGAGGAGTCAGAGACTGGTCCATTTAGCCGCAACCAGAAGCCAAGAGTCTGAACAGATTTATTTCTGTGAGGACCCATTCAGTCAGCCACTCATCAGTCCTTTATACAAAGGATGTGTTACATACTTAGCACTGAAAGTAGAGTGGGAAAATAAACTATGACAATATGGCTTCCTTAATAAAAATGGTATGCCTATCTTGACAGTGGAGTCTAGGGATCATAAATTCTGATGCCTACAGGGGCCATGCAGATAACATACATGGTTAAGGACAGCCAAGCACAAAATGATCCTTGGCGATGACAGCTGAGAAGCAAGAGGGACCGTTACTGACCACAGTGACCCTGAGAGCATGTGTCCTATCAAAAGGAGGGCACTCTAGTCAACTTTCAACCACACGGGAAGGCAAGCACACTTGTCCAAATTTTCCCGAAAAACTGAAAATCCAGAATGTTTATGTAAAATTTCTACTTTTTACAAAAGTGTTGTGTTGAACTCAAATTTAAAGCACTTGAGAGGGCCACTGAGCAAAGAAAACACACATGTATGCTGTACTCAGCTCATTTCCAACCAGTTACTAACACAGAGGGAGCTCCATCTGTCTCCAAAGTCTATAGGCTCTAAAATTCAAGAACATATGGGAACTTAGGTTTATGTACATGGAATAGCTAAAAGTGTGGCCATTCTCTCACAGATTTTCACCTGTACATTCAAATCAATTGAGTAGACCTCAGGAAAAATCAAAGGACCAAAAAAAATAATGGGAGACATGAATACAAGGAGGAAAGAGGAATGGAAAGAAGAAAATCAACAATTACTAACTAACTACTGACACTTGCTTTAAACACTCAAAGTGGCCCCTTGTCTTCCTTACCCCACCAGAGCCCAAACCACCCAATATTTCGAATTCGTCCCTTACCTTTTCCTAATGAAAGAAAAGAAGGTTAAAAAAAAAAGAAAAGAAAATTAACACTGGGTGCTCGCCATCTGCCAGTCCTGAGCCAGGCACTTTTCTAAATGCTAATTTTATGGCAACACTAGGACAGAAGTACTCCTCTCCCCACTTTGGCAAATGAGGCCATGGAGGCTTAGCTGACTTGCTCCATTTATAATTAAAAACACAAACCTAGAATCAGCTGCCTGAGTGCTGCTGACTATAGACAATGCGCTCTGGAGATCCAATGGGTGAAGATGAAGCATCTCTTGAAGGTTTTTTGAACGGGCCCAGGAAAGACCTTTGCGATATGACAAACCTAGGAAATAAACAGCAGGTGGTTAAATAAAGAAACTCAGGAGAGAACAGATGTGCCAGGAACCCCCCAATGCCATTGCTACTCAAAGTCAAGTCCCAGGAACAGCATCGCCCAGGAGCTTGTTAGAAAGCTTACTCTCAGGCCCTGCCCCACACCTGCTGAAACAGAATCCGCTTCTGCACTTTAGCAAGATTCCCCAGGTGATTCACACACAAGTTAGTCTGAAAAGTGTTGCTCCCTATGCACGTTGGAAGGGCGGGTGCTGTACAACATACGGTGATGAAAATAAAAAACATGGTTTCTGAGAAACCTCATTACAAAACTGTGAAACTACTTGGGAGTCACAAAGGGTTCATCATAGGGTTTCCGTGTGTGTTGACTGGGACTCACACGTTTCCAGCCTTGCCGTGCACCTTGTTTCCCACCATCTCAGCCGTCTCCACAAACCTCCCCCGAGTCACCCGTGTTGTCTGTCTTCCTGAAACCAGGAGAGTACACTTCACTGGGTCTCCATCGAGGACCGTACCAGTTTTTGCAAGGTGTTTAAAGAGGTCTGCTAAAGCTCGCTGCTTCTGCATGAGAATGTGCTTGGCTTCTGAGCGCTGCTTCTCCTTCTCTGCGGAGGGCTCCACCTTTAACCTCTGCAGCTCACTCATAGAGGAAATTACTTCACCTGCAGGGAAGACAAGGGGGAAAACGTGGAAATCCCCAGGAATTCTTAATGTGCTCAAATTACCCAAGACCAAGGACCTGTCAAAACGAAGACCAGGTGTCATTCATCTTTATAGCTAACACAGTCCCTAGCATTTGGTAAATTCTCAATGATTAAACTGATCAAGATGCATGATAACGGAAAAATCAAAACACACGGCGCTTCATATCTCTCAACAACAAACAACCCAAATAAAGCAGATATTTTTTTTTTTTTTATTCAGGGGTTTCATAACCAATCAAGCAAAAAGCACTTATTGAACATGGATTATGTGCAGTGATTTACACTAAGAATTTTAAAAACTTGAGATAAATTTCCAATACATACAACATGTATTGAGCGCCTACGCTGTACCTGGTACTTGGTAAATGTTCTTTTTATCTGCACAGCTCCAGAAGAACTTATTTTTAGCCACTCAAAGAGGCTCAGAGAAGTCTAGTCATCTTCTAAAGGCCATTCAGGTAAAGAGCAGACTTGAAGCCAGGATTTGAACCCTGGCTGAACCGACTCCAAAGCCCAAATTCGTTCTCCAGCATTGCACTGTCTTCCTGAGCACCCACCGGCACCTAGAACACCAGGGTGCTGCCAGCCTGCCACAGGCAGTGTTATAAGCTGACTGCGTGGCCTCCCAAGCTCATGTTGAAGTCCTAACCCCCAATACCTCAGAATGTGACTGTATTTAGACATGGGGCCTTTAAAGAGCCAATTAAGATAAAAATGAGGCCGGGACTTCCCTGGCGGTCCAGTGGCTAAGACTCCACGCTCCCAATGCAGGGGGCACGGGTTCGATCTCTGGTCGGGGAACTAGATCCCACATGCATGCCACAACTAAGAAGTCCGCATGCTGCAACTAAGGAGGTGGCGAGCCGCAACTAAGACCTGGTGCAACCAAATAAAGATAAATAAATATATATTTTTTTAAAGTTAAAAAAAAGAAGATAAAATGAGGCTTTATGGGCGAGTCCTAATCCAATCTGACTAGCATCCTTAACAGAAGAGGAGATGAGGACACAGAAAAGGCATCTACAAGCCAAGGAGAGAGCCTCAGAAAAAACCAACCCTGCTGACACTTTAATCTCGGACATTTAGCCCCAGAATTGTGAGAAAATAAATTTCTATTGTTTAAGCCACCAAAGATGTGGTACAGCTGACCCCTGAACAATGCAGGCAGGGCATCCTGAGCAATGGATGATAGGCTATTATTCTAACAAGTTTTTTTTTTTTTAAAAAGATCTCCCTGAGATCAGACTGCAGCCTCACTGAAGAAGGACCGGCTTCACCCTGACCACATGCTCACTGCGGCTGGGGGGTGGGTTGAGGTGGGGGAAGTGCTGAAAGGCTGCCAAGGGCCCAAATGATCTTTTAAGGTCGCGAGTCCCTTTCCCAGCCACTGCTGATATGCTGTACAGCACGAACAGGGAAACGAGATTGCTACACCTCTCTGAAGTGAAGGAAAAAAGAAGTGGACTGTGGACAAACCTCCCTCTTCCTTTAACCCAAGAGAGACAACATTTTGAGAGGTGGGGACAGCCTCAAGACTCTAGGAAACCCTTTACTCGTGTCCCCAACCAGCAAGAGCTGACATGGACAGGGCTGCTGTAGAAAACGGCCTAACACTGCACCGGTGTGCACGGGAGGAGGACAAGGTGACCACCTGTGGGGTCTCAGCTGGCTCCTGTGTCTGGGCTCGGATGGTTTTTAACCCACTTGCTTAATTACCTGCTCAACGCTATTTAAGATGTCACAGAAGGACACAGGTATCTCATTCCAACCCTCCCAGGCCACTGAAGATACCGGAGAGAGCAAAGCCCCCTCAACCTGGGTGTGCACCCACCAGTGAATTGGTCGAGGCCCTCCACGAGGCAGGGTAGGGGGCTTCCCTTCATGAGCACCAGGCACATCTTCCTCATGCGTTTCACAAGCTTCGGCAAGCGACGCAGAAGTGCCCCCTCCGAGGCGGGAGGGGCACCCTGACACTGTTCTGGAACCACGGCCTGTGAGACAGAGCACAGGTTATTCTCACTGCCAAGAACAACAGTCCTAGCACGAACCTGCATGGGTGCTAAGTTTAAATGCTGCGCTGCTCCACACACACCTGGCTCAGCAACAGGAAACTCTCTTCTCCACGTCTCCGAAGTCTCAGGAGAACAAAGGCGTCATCGCCAAAATTAAAACAGGCACGTGCCGCGGGTATTCAGCATTGTGTGTTTCTGCTGTGGGAGGTCCCCGTAGCAGAAGCCCTGCTCCCCACCCCCCGCAGCGCCTTCTGTGCTCGTCACCAGGGGCCTGCGCTTCTGCTCCATGAAGGTGGAGATCCGATGGCATAACTGCTGCCTTTAAGGTGCTGCACTGCACCGTGCTTCTCAGACACACAGGCAAAGCTAACCTGATCCGCCAAAGCTGACTTCTACCACCATCTCTCCCCTGCCTCCAATTCCTGACTAACAGTTCAAATACCAGGATCCAGATACTAGGCAACCATCGGAGGCCTATTTTCACTAGTTTTTTCCCTTGAAAATCCCTGAAATTCTGGGACTTCCTTGGCAGTCCAGTGGCTAAGACTCCACGCTTCCACTGCAGCGGGTATGGGCTCCATCCCTGGTAGGGCAGCTGAGATCCCACATGCCATGCAGCATGGCCCCCCACCAAAAAAAGAGACCTGAAATTCCTGTGCTGTCATCAATAGTTAAGTTTAAAAATTTGATCAGTATGACAAGTGGTGAACTGATGAATACAATCAAAAGAAAATTTGGCAGCCATATCACGTGTGCAGCCATATATCATGGCTGTATGCTCAATTTCTATTATGCTTTCTGAACTATTAAAATATTAAAAATCGCTTGAGGAACCCCACTGCTAACTCTATAGACCCAGGGTGGAAAGCACAGTAGAAAGACAAAAGTCATTACTCCCTCAAGAGTGCTCCCGGGCTTCCCTGGTGGCACAGTGGTTAAGAATCCACCTGCCAATGCAGGGGACACAGGTTCGAGCCCTGGTCCGGGAAGATCCCACATACCGTGGAGCAACTAAGCCCATGCGCCATAACTACTGAGCCTATGCTCTAGAGCCCGTGAGCCACAACAAGAGAAGCTACCATAATGAGAGGCCCGTGCACTGTGGGGGGGAAGAGTGCTCCCTACACACAGTGATTATGAAGCAGGGACATCCTCCTGTAACAGGCCTGCTCACCCAAGGTCTCGATAACTGTTTAAATTTTCAGGAATTTTGCAAGCCAGCTCTTAACTCTTGGTGCTTGAAACTGGCCATGATGGGAGTACATGTTTCTACACCACGGTCACCAGCAACCACTTCAAACCAGCAGATCACTGCACACAGCCACTCCCTGTGCAGCAGCTTCATCACGTGGGACCCCAAAGGCAGCTTCAATATCCTATTCCTAAACTGATGCTTTAAATCTTCCCTCACAGGTAGATGAACTGTTCACAGGTAAGCACAACAGTCGTTTCCACAGGCTAACATGAAACTTCCAGCACCAGGATTAATGCTTTCTGCCTTACTCTGCAGCAGGTCATGCAATGCTATACCACTCGTCCAAAGAGGAAGATTTCAAAGGCATTCCTTCACCTAGTGCTAAGGACACTCCTGCCACAGAAAGCAAAGACCCCACGCAACTAGCTCAGGAATAAGCAAATACTATCCCACGAGCTAATACCTGTGCAGCTGCTGGCCGGGCTAACAGGGTCTCTCTCAGTGCCCGATTCAGACTCTGAATGGGCGACTCCTCACTTGCGGCTGCATCTGTTGGCCTTGGCAAAAAGTCTGGCTGTTCCTCCTTGTCACTCTCCACCAGGGATGACCGGCAGGGTTCACTCAGGACAGCTTCAAATTTCTTCATGAATTTAAAGAGGGTTCTGGCCCCAGGTAATGACAGAGATGGGCAGAAAAAAATAGGATGGAAAGTGAGGAAATATGTAAATGACATATAACACATACATAGATAACTTAATAACTTGTACTTCTGGTACGTAATGAGCTCCTTAGAAACTCATAATCTTTTTTTAAAGGAAAAAGTGCGGCAGGTGTTCTCATCTCTCTTTTCTAGCAGGAAAAAAAAAGCCAGGAATGGTGGGATCACTTTGCTCAAGGTGAGCAGGTGGCAGAGGACTCGACCTTCCACGGCACACAGCCTGCTCTGCCTCCAGACACATCCGTTCCTCCTGCAGGGAGACTCTGCTTTGGGTGGAAGGGCGTGGTGTTGGGAAGCCAGCAAAACAGCCTAGTGTTTTTTAGTTAAGTTCAAGGCAGCACAAGTCAGGGCTCTTAACAATGTAGTCATGCTGTCTACCATTCAAAAATTCGGAGTTTTGGTCACCCCCAGCTTTGAAAGATCAATTACCTGTGTGTCTTTTCCACAGACTGTTTAATAGACCAGAAGCTGACATCATTCCACTTGGATATCTTAACAAATTCCTGTAAGATAAATGAAGCTCAAGGAATGGCTTTATAAAGCTGGTGTCATTCTGTTCTTTCTAGATCATCTGTTTGCCGAAGACCAGAGCCTACTCCATCTCAAACACAGGACTGTGTGTCAGTGAACAAGTAAAACAAGTCTAATAAAGGAACCATGTGTTTGTCTCAAAGCAATGGAAAAAAAAGTGCTGCTACAATCAGTAGGTCACTATGTACTCTAGCTTAAACCAGGGTTGGTTCCACGACCACTGCAAGTGTCAAAAAGAGAGGATCCTCCTTACACCCCCAGCACCTCAACAGCCCATAGCCCAACACCAGATGGTGCGCATCTGAGGTGGAAGATCAGCCTGGGCAAGACCAGCAGAGCAGGCACTAACATCCCTCTTAGGAGCCTCTGAAAAGGGGCCACGCCCTGGAACCCTCACACACGCGGCCAGGTCAGCAATGGAGCCAATGCCACAAAATGAAAAACCCACCATCCTAGTTGGCAGTTGCAATGCTCTTCTCCATTCCCCAGATCCCCCTGCCTCACAGTCAAATGGATTAAAGAACAGAACTGCGGGAGAATTTGCTGAGTTTGTCCTCCTAAGAGTGATTATGACAGCCGTTCATCTTACTTTAAGCTCTTTTTCTAGGGGGGAACGAAGTTCCACAATTTTGGCCTGGACCCGGTCAAAGAACTGCTTGTAATAATGGTACAAATTCCATAGAACACTGCAAAGTGAATCTGGAAGAAATAAAAAGGAAACAAAAACACCACACTTGCTGCATGTGCTGCTGGCTCCCCCTCTGAGGCTCACATTTCAGTGATGATCCTTCCTCCTTACTCTTTAGGCCACGAGATTACAGTGCAATGTAGCACATGCAGACTATGTAACAGCTCCCCAGGGAGCTGGGGTTACCAGTTCCCAGAGATGCAGGCTCTAAATCCTACCCTATATTTTCATTTCATTTTGTACTGGATTTTTTTGGTTGCACTTTTGTTCTTAAAGATGGTGTACTCAGACATTCTGCCAAACTCACAATTTCCAACCTTTCTCGGAATCTTATTGTAAAGTCAGCAGAAACTAAGTCTGTTTTAAAAGATGGCATATGAAGAGGCTCACCTTGATGGCTCATTCACGTAAATCTATATTCATTTTACAGCGGCACTTTTGTCTAAACTGCTGTGGTCAGCGATAGGAATCGACAGTAGAAGTTTTATGTGCGGTTCCTTGACACGTGGCAGCGCTCTCCTGAGATCAAAGAACCTACTAATAATGGCCTGGATCAAGCAGAAGCTTAGCAGGACATATGCACTGTCTAGACAGAAAGATGTGCTGCCTCAACACGCCAGCTCCCGAGCTCTGCATCTGGTGATCTACCTCTGCCACGGTTCGCTAGCCAGGGCTTCATTTATAACCAGGCTGCACTCAACTTTAATGTTTTTCTCTATATCTAACCTGAATCACATTATAGGAAAAGACAACTGAAACTGTCTTGTTTAAAACCTGGTATGCCACAAGACACTTGTCTCATGTGGAGAATTCAAAGGGTAAAATTAAAGAAAAAATATTATACATACATATGTATATCCTTACCTTTTCCTTCAACTTGTGGCATCAGCAAGACATGACAATGGAAAACCAGTAACATCTGAAGTCGTACGTGGAACTCTCCCAGTGAAGATCCTTCAATAAATGCTTGTAACGTGCTGACCAGCAACATCAGGGTCATCTGTCTGTCATCTTTATAGAGATTTAAGGTGAAGCTTTGAAGCAAGGACCACAGCTAAATTCCAAGCTGATTTAAAAACTACAGCCCCACTCAGGTTATGTGTGAAATGCACTCACAGCAAATTAGGAAACTGAATTATGAGGCACCTGTTCTAAGTATGAGATGAAACCCTTTTAACTCAAGCATTTTAACTACTACCTACCAAGATAGAAACTTTCTCTTTGACTTGTCTCATGGATATAGAGAAGGAAACTTTATCTTATGACTAGCTCTCTAGACTCTGGACAAGTCACTTAAACCTCTCCGACTTCCATTATTATTCTTAGTAAGAATAAAACTACACAGCTTTCTTGGCTGACCTCTCAGGAATACCTCGCAATCAGATGATACAACCTATGTGAAAGTAGTGGGGCGAGGACACATGGGAGCAGGTAAAGCCCACGCTCTGCTGCACTTCAAGCTTAGCTTGGACCCTCGAAATAAGCAGGGGATTTAGAGACGGATGTTACCTTCCTGCTCTTCTGTTTGTTCTTGCATGTGCTTCTCCAGCATCTGATAGATGGAGAACCAATGCTTGGTGGATTTCTCAGTATGGCGTTTCATGGTATTATCCAAACTCATGGACCAGCAGCTGAAACATGGAAGTAGAGGCCAAGGAAGCATTTAAGGAAACCTATTCAAACATCTGAAACCACAGAAGCAGAAGTTAAATATTCACTATTCTCTCCTCCCAAATGGAGATGGAGAAGCTCCCAGTCTGCTGCCACCGAACGCATGCTGTTGTCTGGTCTCCAGCTGACATACTACATAAACTCTGAGGAAACAAACTATCCAAAGACTATATCCCTACAACCTAAGTTCAGGAGGGGAAGTGACAAATGTATCACTTACTTCAGTTCCAGTTTACGCCAACGGATGACCATCTGAGTGACCACATCAAGATGCTTCCGCAGAGACAGGGCCCGACTTGCATTCTCCTCCCAATCCTGAAGAAACACAGATAAAATTTACTATGGCCATTATTCAGTCCCCTGACCACCTCCTCACTCAGGAACACCCTGGACTTTTCTTGAGCAAAGACCCCTGGGACCTTCAACAACTTTTATACTGATTTACCAATAACTAACCAGAATGAGTTTACATCCAGCTTATCCAGCTTTGAGTTCTTTCTGGTCACTTGACAGACCTCCAGCAGAGCAAATAGCACAGGGTTTGGAGACCTGAGTCTGAATCTCTGTTAGTCACATGACCCCTCCAAAGTCCAGAGCCCTAATCTGAAAATCAGGGGAGCACCAGCCTCTTCAGAGGCTGTGAGAGCACTGAGGGGCTGAAGAGTGGAGGCACCCTGCCGGTCTGAAGGCCAACCCAGAAGTCCTGGCAGACTGAGCCCTTAGGACTGGTGGATGCTGCGTCCCACCCTTGAGAACAGGTGAGGCAGGTCCCCTGTGTCCCATGGAGGCAGTGGCTTCACCTGCAATAATCTGACCTTATGTCAGAAAAACCAAGGAGTTTCATCCTTTTCCAACCCAAACTATCACATCCTGTCCCTCTAACAATAAGAGAATCTCTTCAGTTGACTATAACTAAAATGAGGACTGGAGAGAATCCTCTTACCTGTGACTTTGCCAGAAGGATCTCTAAGCCATTCAGGAACTTCGAGATGGGGCTGGAAAGTGGGAAACTACGAATCCTGTCCATTACAACCAGCAGCTGCGGGGGAGCGGGGGAAGGGGAGGGAAGAAGATTTGGGCATCCTTGTGGGACTGTCAATCACCCAAAGTCACAGGGTACTGAAGAGGGGCCTGACTGGAAGTTTCATGCAAAGGCCTCGTGAGTACTTAGGAGAGCTGCGGGTGAAACTTCCAGGGCTGCAGATTCTGCCCAAGATAAACACTTTACCTGCTGCACTACTCTGGAAATAAGATTCAGTTTGATAAAGTAATTACTCTTATTACTCTCTGTTATAAGTTATTACAGAATTAGCTGAATGATCACAGAGCGAGGTCTGAGTTAAAACTTGAAAAAGCCAGGCCCTTGTTAGTATAAGGATGTGTCTGAATAAAGACAGCAACATAGCAGCACTTCAATATATGGACGGAAAACCCTGAGCAGCAGATAAAATAAGTGGAATCTCAAACACCGTTTACATAACAGCATTACAACCTGGTATATTCATCCTCCAGGGAATAACACTGCACTGAACCGCAGTTCTGTAAACCTCTGTTTGCATATCCAGTGTGCAAGTCACTGCCCCCAGGACAGTTGAGAGGCCGCCTCCCCACCGCTGCCCTACCTGCTCAAGCGCCGGATGTTCCGGCCAATCCTGCAGCAGCTGGCGGACGGCCTCTGAGAAGCCTTCAAGCACAGGCTGGCAGTGCCGAGCTTCCGGGACGTTGGGGTGATGGTAAAAGTCATAGGGACCGTCAGGCTTCACCATCAGGTCCAAGGTCCCCTCCCCAAAGAGAGTGTTACGGGACAGGGTGTAGGCCAAAAGTTGGCTGCCCAAGAGCTGGTCATTCAGCTCAACTCCTGTGAAGTTAACAAGATCACTGTAAAGTTGGTATCAAGTTACAATGAGGTCAGCAACATGCTCAGAAATAATGAATGACTGCGACTAAATGAAGGAGATATTACAATGCCATTCACCCACAAAGCAGCAAAGGTCTAAAAGACTGTGACCCCAATACTACAGTGGTCACCAAAATCTGACCCAAGTTTCGGTATATACAGAGGAACTCAGATACTGCCTACATGTAATCAAGAGGGTGCAGAGTTTGGTTTGAGGATTCCAATTCCCAGTTTTTGTAGCTCTTCTTGGTAGGCAGAAGTGAAATTTAAAGCCTCCTTCCTACTTGCAAGGAATAACTCATGAGGTCACATAGGAAACTGCATCAAACCATATCCTGTGAGATTAATTTCTGAGTTGCCAGGTTGCTCCCAGGAATACATGATTTCATTAGAAAAGCACTGAAGCTGTGAAAGGGAAATTGGAAATAATGCGGAGAAACGAGACCATTTAAACTAATTCTATATCCTTACTCTTAATCCCTTTACCCCCACGTATTCAAAGGGTGAAAACCCATCTTTATTGCAGAATTTTAAATCACTTTTTTGGAATTAGCTTAAGTCCTTTAAGATAAGGAAACAATAAGGAATTTAGCAAAAACAGGGACGTAATAGTTTCAATTGTCCCAGAAGTAGCAATCACATCTATTCGTTTTGATTTCCCAAGAGCTTAACAAAAGTAAACTACCATACCCATCAGGGGGTAGAAGTTTGTCACAAGCGATGCCCCAGTTTGGTAGCAGGACAGAAACAGGCTGAGGTAGTGCTCTGCCACGTGTGGCGGCGGCGTCTGCTGGTACCAGAGGGACCGAGCAAAGCCGAGGCACAGCTGCTGGTGTATCAGCATCACAGCCTGCATTGAGCTCTGTGACAGGAGGGCGGGCTCTGTGGCAGCCTCCTCTTCTCGTCCGTCTGAAGGTCCCTTCTTTGCCTCTAGTGTTGGTTCTACCAAAATATCTGCGAAGTCCTGTAAATAATATTAGAGCAATTGAACTTTTAAAGTCAAAATCCAGTTCTAATAAGACTAAAAGGAAGGGGGAAGGATGGAGTGTGAATGATCAAGAAAATGAAAAAGGGAATTACGTGCATTGAGAAATGTTTTAAAAATTACAAACCATTCAAAGGGATGTAACAGGAACTAACATAGTGCTTGCTGTAGGTGAGTTATAGAGTAAAGCCTAAGAGTTCTCATCACAAGGAAAAAAATTGTTTTCCTTTTATTTTATATCTATATGAGATGATGGATGTTCACTAAACTTACTGTGATAATCATTTCATGATGTATGTTAAGCCACATCACTATGCTGTACACCGTAAACTCATACAGTGCTGTGTGTCAATTATATCTCAATAAAATTGGAATGAAAAACAAAGAATTCAAAGGGCAGGTGTGTGGTACCAAGGGGACTCGTTCCAACCTCTCCATGCCGTGGGAAGTGTGTCCTGAACTCCCACTCTTCCTCCTCCTCCTCGCTCAGGGCTGTCCTAGAGTTCCTGCCCCGGTATCTGTACAGGCTGCTTTCCTGCTCGGCCTTCTCCTGGGCTCTGCGTTCCTGTTCATCCCACTCATTGATGATTTCCTAAAAAAATCACACATTCCGAAGGAAGCTTGTTTGCCTTTGCTGAGACATTTACAATGAACAGAGGCAAGACTTGCTATCTCTTCCCCATGAAAACAAAATACCATGGTTCAAGAATAAATGCCAACATCCAAGACACTAAATTCCATGTAACAGAGAGCAAATGGGATTTGTTTTCAAACTGTGTATCTGCAGCAACCTGAGTTTCCTAAACACCCCCATGCTGTATTGTTACAATTTCGCAGGTGTGAAAACTTGCTGTAGTGGCACGACTGGGGACTTCCCATCAGGCGTGAATGGTGCTCTGCATTAAGGACAGGGTGAGGGTCAGCAACGTGGGTGTGTGATGCAGACTGCACTTGGCCAGCACCTCAGGGAGATATCCTGGGGGTCTGGAAAAGGGAAAATGGGCTGGGGACTGGGTGGTCGAGGGGAACTAATCAGGCAAAACCGGGCTATACGATACCAGACATTTCTTAAATTCCCTACTACCTCTAAAGCCCTACAATTGGCAAAAACTATAAAGAAACCACCCAGTATTGAGAAGAACTGAGGAGATAAGCAACCCCAGGATGACAATTTGTATTAAAAGCCCAAGCAAGCAGTTAACCTTTGTCTCAGCAATTCTGTTTTCTAGAAGTTTTACCCAAAGATCTAGCTTTAAGACTTTTAGGATGGCACTGGTTTTGGTTTTTTTTTTTTTCCTCCAAAACAGATAAAAAAACCTTTACATATAAATGTAAATATTCAGTGAAAGGAACTGTTAAATGACTTACCCATACAACAGAAAAGCCGCAGTCACTAAATATGATGCAGGTGGAGAATACCATAATCATGATGGAAATAAGCACTAAATTTTAGCTGTTAGATTTTTTAAAGGCAAGTTGTAAAACAGAATGGACTTTCTTAGTGGTTTGTAGGGCTCGAGCCATTTGAGGACATTATCTCGGGGACCACAGAGGGTATAGCATTGTCCTCAACCAGAGTAGCCCTTTTATCTGTTAAATACTGGATCACTCTGCTAATATATGTATTTTTTAAAAGGGTCTACTCCCCGCCACCCCAAAAAACTATAAACCACTGGGAAAAAACAGCTGTAAAAAATTTAGTGTCACAGATGTACACTTACAGATACATGCACAAATGAGCAAGCCTAGAATAGAACACACCAATGTGTTAACAGTTATATAGTTTTGAGTGGCAGAATCTAATAATTTCCCTTATACTTATTCTTTTAATTGTCTACAATGAAAACAAGTTGCTTTTGTTGATAAGGGAAAAAACAGAATTCATTATTTTATTTATTTTTTGCGGTACGCAGACCTCTCTCTGTTGTGACCTCTCCCATTGCACAGGCTCCGGACACGCAGGCTCAGTGGCCATGGCTCACGGGCCTAGCTGCTCCGCGGCACGTGGGATCTTCCCAGACCGGGGCACGAACCCGTGTCCCCTGCATCGGCAGGCGGACTCTCAACCACTGCGCCACCAGGGAAGCCCCAGAATTTATTTTCTTTTCTTTTCTTGGCTGCGCTGCTTGGCTTGCAGGATCTTAGTTCCCCAACTAGGGATTGAACCTAGGTCCCTATTTTCTTAATATTAATAAAAGTTCATTCAATTACATGGCAAAACCCACCATAAAGTCAAAGAACCAACAAAAAAGGAGAGAATATTTGCAGTGTGTATCAGGCATAAAGGGCTAACAACACTTAATATTTTTTTTAATCTCTTAAAAATTGACAAAGGCCCCTAAACCTGACAGTTAAACGGGAAAAAGCCAAGTAGCAGACACTAGATCCCCAGTGCCTTCCCACACTGTCTCACCTACACCGGGCACCGCTAGTGTCCTGTAGGCGCCCTGCTCGTGCCCCCAGCTCCCGTCAGGAGGAGGGCTTACCTGACACACATGTCTGAAGAGCTGCAGGGCCCGCTGGTCCAGCTCTCCCTTGCACAGCACGTGGGAGCGCAGGTACAGGAGGGCGTTCAGCAGCAGCTGTTCTTGGGTGGGGCAGGGCCTCTGGCTCTTGCCCTCCAGCTCCTTTCCTCCCAGGCGCTTAAGGAGCAGCTTCCCAAGGCCTCGCAGGACCTCCTCCGACTTCACCGAGCACAAAGCATCTGCGTGAGCATAGTAGGTGGGGAAGGTGGGGCCCACTGATGGGAAAGCCAACAGGGATGTGGCCAGGGCACCCAGCCTGTGCGTGCAGACCACACCACCATGGAGTGAGGCGTGGACCTCGCACGCCACCAGCCGCATGCCATGCTGCAGCTGCAGGACGGATGCCTGCAGCGGGGCCGCTGCGTCTGGGTAAAGGGCGAACTCCTCTGCCAGCCGCCTCCGGAACTGGTGGTGTGACTGCTGCCAAGAGGCCTCCTCCTTCAGAAGGTTCTGGGCCATCTGGGCAGCCCGAGGTCCGTCCGTGTGGAGGGCCTGCAGGAGCCGAGTGAGCAGGTCCTGAACGGCAGAGGCCTTGGCGATGCTGGTGACATAGTGGTGGACCTCCTGTACCAGGGACTCATACGCAGGCAGCGGGGGCCTGAAGGCCTGCTTCTTGGACAGGCTGCAGATTAAGTTCTCCAGCTGATCAATTCTCTGGCGAAGCAACCTGAAGGCAAATTAACACAGTATGCAAGTTCTGTCAGAAGCAAAGCAGTAAATCCAGACTGAGCCTCAGGAAAACAGCAGGAAGACATTTCAGCTACTGAGGCATAAAATGATATATGGACAATTATAATGAAAATGGATAATATATACACAGGCATTTACCACGTGCAACACGTGTCGTTGAGCACTTTGGAGGCACGTCTCACTGAAGTGGGCACTATTACCTTCCTTTTACAAATACGGCACTGAGGTTTAAGGTATTGAGTGGTCTACCCAAGGTTTAAAGCCAAAGGTCAGCGACAGGACTGGAACTGAGAACCCACTACTAAACAGTATTTCCTAAGGTAACAGATCTCCACAGTGCACGTCATCACACACCACTCCTTCCACATTGAGAATAAGCTCTGCTTTCAACCCTCCTGGCCCCATGCGAGTCCTCCCCCGCCTTTCACAGAGTATGTATTTTTCCTGATTATAACCATGGCTTTTGGCAGGTATGCTAATGTAGTTCAGAGATGTAGACCATAACCTCAGCTTAACACTGTAACTTAACACTGTAAAAAGAATATTCAAGCCAGTAACCCCCAACTGGAATAATCACTACGGTGTTACCTGACATGAGGATGAGAGTGACCGAGGACGACTTCATCCTCCAGGTCTCTTCCGGTCTGCAGCTGGGATGAGAGGCTCCGGGTCTTCCACTCACACTGCAGCTGTTGTAACTAGCGGAAGGGGAGAGACTGGTCTGCTGTGCCTAGCTAGGGCCAGGCCCCAGAGACAAAGCCCTGGGGGAGGGTCGCTCCCTGGATGGAAGGAACCTGAATGACCCAAGGGCAGGGGTTTCTGCTCCACTAACCTGGACCACTCACCTCAGAGCTGTCAGGTGAAAAGACACTATCTCATTTATGCCAATGAACTTCTAAGTCTCTGCTACAGCAGTCTGGTCATCACCCCAACTAACATAATTTTCCTTCTTCAAAATACAGAACTAGTGTATCACTATCTTAATGTATTCAGTTCCTGAGTTTGGTTGGAAGTTCAAATAGCAAGAGATACACCACATTATCCAAATCTACCTACTTCCTGAGTTTTGGATAACAAACACCCAAAGTTCAAAACCTAAGGAATGCTATACCCTGTCTAAAGAAGTTACCCAAATCCCAATATCCACAACCTACTTTAGGCAGAGGGATCTGGACAGGGAAGGATACCACTAGAGTTCTCCTGCTGTGCCCTCTGCCCAGGGCAGCCTATCAGCAGAAACATCAGAACGGCCCCTCCCAGTGCCTGAACCTACTCAGAGGAACCCGCAAAGAGGAAAACACTGTCTTTAGAACACACTCCTGGGATGTCACAGGGCAGCTTATGTAAAATCATCCCTCTGTGCTCTGAGCATCCAAAGGGAGACAAAGGAGTAATATACTAAACAAAGCCAGGCAGTCAGGGATGCAGCCCGCGCTCCAAACCCTCCCTCCATACCTCTTCCTTGGCGTACTTGAGCTTGTACTCCCTCTTCACGGCGGGGTCAAAGCGTGCCTGGGGAAGCCAGGTCTGGATCTGGAGCAGGCCCAGGCTCACCCACAGGCTCCCACGGCGGGCTGGCTCAGGCAGGTCCCGCTTACCCTCCCCCTCCCCGAACAAGTGGCGCAGGGAGGTGAGCAAAAGGCACAGCAGCTCCTTGGGCAGCGTCTCCTGCCCGGCCATGTCCCCAAGAGTCTGGCCCACGTGCTGGCATGCCTGGCTGTCCCCAGGCAGCAGCTGCTCACAGTTCTGCACGTACTCCTGCCGCCGGGGCTCGGGGAGCAGCTCTGCCAGGCCAGCCAAGTGCCGGCACAGCACCAGCCGCTGGAGCTGGGAATCCGTGCGTCTGTGGGGACAGGGAAGCACTTGAGGGTCTGCTCCACAGCGACCACCATTCCTTTCTCATGCTACTGTTCTTCCAGAAAATGACAAGACAGACTGCACTGCCTACACCTAGAGGTGAATTTCTGTTCTCACTTAATCTGATACGGTTTTCTAAGTACCACCTTCTTGATCACAATATACTTACAGCTGACAGAGTGGCTGGCCAGCTCACAGCAGTCTCTGTCATGGACTGAAAACCTGCTCATCCAGCCAGAAAACATCCACCCACTGGAACTAGCCACTATTGAAGAAAGCTCTGACCGAGGTCCCCACTACATGCTCTGGAGGAAAGACGGGAGCTGTACCGTCTACCCGGGGGAGGGAATACCTGAACTCTGCTACGGAAGGGACAGCCATGTTGGTCCAAAGCACCGAGCTGATGTCCTGGAGCTGCTGTGATCTCTCAACCCACTCCCCCAGGGTGACATGTGAGGAGGACAGGATGGGGAGGCCGCTCACATCCCAGGGACTTGCTCTGTAGCTGCTGGTCAAGACTTCAAAGCAGCACTTGGAGAACACGGCTCTACTGAGACTTCCGGGACCCTGATAAGGGGAGAGGAGTCATGTTAACTTTTAGAAATCAAAAAAAAAGGGTTTCAACAAGCAGCACTGGGGCACCTTAGAGGAAAGAAAGAAATTTTAAAAGGAGATTCAGGTTGCTAGGAACCGGTAAACATCAGCCTGAGACAGGACCAGAAGGGCAGAACGGGGGCGGGTGCAGTGGGCCTTTGAAGGACTCCATTCTGTATGAAGGAAGAGCAGTGGGTGCTTTAGTCATGCAGAAGAAAACCCCTCAAACCTGGGCATCAGGAAGACCAGTCGTGCAGCAGAGCTGGGGGCAGGAAGGTGAGACTTGGAGGCAGGGGAAGGAGTTGGAAGACAAATAGAAGAGCCAGGGGACGAGCCTGTCTCCCTGGACTGTTAACCTGGGACACAGGAACAGCTGATCATGAACAAAGGGTTAGCGGGTCAAATACACGAGAGCAAACCTGACTCTACGCAACTCTTGGGGACCCATGAGGTTTAACAGTAAAAGCTTTGAGAGATGTTTTACACTAAAGAAATCAATCTTGATAGAGCAATGGAACAGAACTGAGTCCAAAAATAAATCCATGAACATTGTGGGAATAAGGTGTTATGACAGAGATGGCCATTTCAAAAGAGATGGAAAGGATGAACTAGTCAAAACTGGCGTTGCTAATACTGCTTTAGGATATGCTTGTTTGTATAAAATAAAAAATTTGCATCCCCACCTCACAAAACAAGATATCCAGATGAGACTGATGTAAACATAAAACAAAAACAAAAACAGAAAATATGAGGGCTTCCCTGGTGGCACACTGGTTAAGAATCCGCCTGCCAATGCAGGGGACATGGGTTCGGGCCCAGGTCCGGGAAGATCCCACATGCCGCGGAGCAACTAAGCCCGTGCGCCACAACTACTGAGCCTGCGCTCTAGAGCCCGTGAGCCACAACTACTGAAGCCTGTGCGCCTAGAGCCCATGCTCCACAACCAGAGAAGCCACCGCAATGAGAAGCCCGTGCACCGCAATGAAGAGTAGCCCCCGCTCGCGCAACTAGAGAAAGCCCACGCGCAGCAATGAAGACCCAACGCAGCTGGGGAAAAAAAAATATATATGAGAAAATGGTTTTTTTAAACTCTGTGGGTAATGACGGAAGACTTATTTAAAAAGCATGATACCAAAGCAAGAAAGTAGAAAGGGACCGGCACATTTGAAAAGAAAACACTATAAAACTTCTGTGATATAAGAAAACATCTTCAAACTTGAGAGACAACAGAACACTAGAAATGTAATTCCAAATATATGTTGGGTAAAGGTTTAATATCTATAATACATAAAGAGATCTTCAATAATAAAATGATGATTAATGACTTTTTTTTTCTTTTTTTTAACATAATGAGCAATAAACATGACTGGAAAATTCAGAGAAAGAAATAAAGCAATCAATATATGTATGTAAAGACATTCAACCTGAATAATAATCAAAGGAATACATATCAAAATGAGATTTTTTAATTGTATGACTGGCAATAATTTAAAGTGTTAATAACACCTAGTGGGGCAAAGATATGGAAACACAGGATATATGATAAGTGAAACGTGCTCTAGTCCCAAGTCCGCTGTGGTCATCCTGACTTCATGTTCTCCCTCTTCACTGTCTCTTTTGTAGGTTTATAAAGTGAAAAAACGAAAACCTACTTCCCCAGACGTTCTAATAATATTTACAAATCTCTTTAAATGTGAAGACACTTTGGCCAAGGGTTAAATTCCAATTCTCGTCACACATCCACAGAAATACTCAGACAAGTGGACAAAGGCTTATACAAGGGTAGTTGATGCAGGTATGTTTGCTACAGGAAGGGGGAGGAGAAGGCAAGAAACCTCAATGCTTATCAAGAAGAAAGTGATTAAATGCATTCCAGCACATTAGTACAGTAGAATACCTTAAAAAGAATAAGCTGGAACGACAGGTGCAAATTTCCACGACATATCATGTGAACCAAGAAGGTGGCCTTGTTTTTATTTACATATGTATTTAATATAAAGATGCATGTTAACAGAAGGATACAGAACAAAGAGTGGTTATTCCCAGTGAATTCTACATTATATACGTATATAAATACACATGTATACATATTGTGTATGTATATGTGCATGCATATATATATACACACGTATGCACACATATCTACATGTTTCTGTACTGTTTAAAATCTAATAATTAGAAAAAATATTTCAATTAGAAGAGAAATTAAAGACTTTTTAAAGGAAATTGTGTTTACATTAATTCAGGATTTCCCAAATCATTTAAGATGGAATATCTTTTTTGAAGGTACACTTATTAATATCTTACAGAAAATAAAGTATTGCAATCATTTACTTTTAGTCACTGCTCTATCCTAGGAATAAATGTTCATTGCTAGATCCATTGACAAGTTTCTTCTACTATCATCAAACATTTTAATAATTTTATGGCAACAAACCTTTAACGTGGGGTCCAGAAGGGACTTGGGTGTCTCCCTCTGCTGCACACCAGGCAGAGGGCTCCATGTTAGCCAGTACTCTGGATTTGTGGTCACAGTACTGCTCCAGAAAGATGTAAACGTGGAATTAAATAACTCGGACCACAAAGAGATCCTTTCTTCAGTAGACATCTAGAGATAAAGGGATAATTAGTAAGAGAGTATTTGAGAAAGGTTCCATAAATCGTTATAAGTTCTCTCTGTCTTGTAAGACTCATGTAAAACTAACATGGGTTTAAAGATTATTAATCCTAATGTTCCTGGCTTTCTGCCACCCCAGTTGTCTTGGTCAAGTCACTTAACCTATTTATAATTTTATAAAACATAAGATCTGACTTTATAAAAGTGCATGAGAAAACTTAATTAAAATAATCACACAATTATGTGATCAAAATAAATCAATGAATAAAACATTATCAAAAAAATTTAATGTTGTACTAATGAAGTTACATTAACTACAGTTTACCACTATTCACATTTAACAGTTACTCTTGTGGAAGGGTAAAAATCACTCTGACAATACATTTTTGAGCAAATAAAATAAAAATAAGCAAATATTTTAGCCTCATTTAACTGGAAACCAAATGAAATGATCTGTGATAAGAGTAGAGAAATACCAAGGAAATTACTGCCAAAGAACATTCAAAGTTCTCCCCTTTGAAACTTAATTCAGATAAGACTAGAATTTTACAACATGCAGTTTTTGAGAATAAATAAATGTTCTGCAATCAGTCTGCCATAGAAAATCTAATCAGCTCATAGTGCAAAGGAGATTTTTTGATTTTGATTTTTACCTTTTGATGGTGCACTAAGGACCAAAGGTCTCGAAGCTCTTGAGGAGCAACTGGTGTGTGCTTAAGACAAAATGTGATGTGATGACTTATCTCCTCCTCTATATGGGGTTGCTGGTTTTTGCTGGACCTGCTCCAAAAATAAAGAGGGAGAGAGAGTGGGCTGTAGGCTTTCAATGAGCTGCTAGAAAACTGCTATGTAAGGGAAGATGGAACACAGGACTTGGAGTACATTTATTTAAAAATGAGCAAATAATTCTACTAGAAAAACACCTAGTAACATTCATTCATTCATTTATATAAATTTATTTAATTAATTTATTTATTTTTGGCTGTGTTGGGTCTTCATTGCTGCGCACGGGCTTTCTCTAGTTGCGGCGAGTGGGGGCTACTCTTCGTTGCGGTGTGCGGACTTACTGCAGTGGCTTCTCTTGTTGCGGAGCACAGGCTCTAGAGGTGCGGTTTTCAGTAGTTGTGGTGTGTGGGTTCAGTGGTTGTGGCGCACGGCCTTAGTTGCTCCGTATGTGGGATCTTCCTGGACCAGGGCTCAAACCTGTGTCCCCTGCATTGGCAGGTGGATTCTTAACCACTGCGCCACCAGGGAAGTCCCACACCTAGTAACTTTTAGAAGTGCAGTCAAAACAGGCAAAGAATCTTCAAGAAGTTTTGGCTTTCCAAAGTGGCAAATGACCTCCCTCTGCTTCAGCAACTATGCCCCCTCAAGACAACGCTGTGCTTTGTTTTACATGAATACACGGAATACACGGAATAACCTTGCAAGAAAATAAGTGCCCCCAAAGGAAAAAAACTGAAGGATGGCTCACCTTCTCAGGCAAGCCTGCATCATAAAATCCGCTGTGACTCTGTACTGCCAAAGCATAGCCAGGTACTCCATTGCAGGCCAGAGCTGAACACTCCTGGTGAGCTGGATTAAGGAGGTAAAGCCTGGCTGTGACAGGGAGGAAGCTTCACTGTGCTTTTTCTCCAGAAAACCAAGTGAAATTCCTCTGGCTTTTAGCTCTGAACACTGAGCATTCACAAGACTCTTCAATTCATCTGGACAAAAAGACACACAGTGGTCAGTGGTCAGGCTCAGATTCCCAACAGCCAGTCACATGACCATTAGCTTAACCTGAGTTCAACTTCACCTGAGCTTGAGTGTCTCATGTGTTAATACAGGGGTCCCCAACCCCCGGTCTGGTCCACAGCCTGTTAGGACCTGGGCCGCACAGCAGGAGGTGAGCAGCGGGGCGGGTGAGCGAAGCTTCATCTGCTGCTCCCCACCGCCCCCCACCGCCATCGCTCCCCATCGCCCCCCATCGCCGCCTGAGCCATCCCCCATCCCAGCCATGGAAAAACTCTCTTCCACGAAACCGGTCCCTGGTGCCAAAAAGGTTGGGGACCGCTGTGTTAAATAATGTTATTAATACCTGCACAATCCCAATGATAGAATTAAATAATATATGTAAAGTTTAGGGAATTCCCTGGCAGTCCAGAGGTTAAGGCTTGGGCTTTCACTGCCGTGGATCTAAGTTTGATCCCTGGTCGGGGAACTAGGATCCCACAAGCTGCGTGGTGTGGCCAAAAAAAATAAAAAAAAAAACAAAAAAAGTTTAGCCCTATGCCTGATACTTATTTAGTGGTCGGTATAGTATACAGGGAATAAATAAATAAATAAAAGGAGAATATCTAAGGGAAAACTTTAAAAAACTTATTGGCTACAAATAAATAAATAAATAAAATGTACTGGCTGCAGAGGATATGCTTAGAACATCTGTCAGCTAGCCAAACTCCAGAGCACATTACCTGGGTTGACATCTTCCAGAGTATTAGCTCTGAGGACCAACCCCCAGGCCTGTAGGAGACTTTTCTTTAATGTCCATTCAGAAGCAACCATTTGGAGCCGACTAATGTCTTCCCACCATCCACTCTCCCCAAGGGCAGGCATCCGCTCTCTGATGGCAAGGGCTTTGTTAAAGACCTTCAATTGTGAAAAACACTCCACCACCAGCTTGTCCTGAAACAATAAAACCCAGGAGAGCCTATTACAGAGGAGAAGAGTAGTTCTTTTTAGCAGCCTATTCATGGCTGAAAAAAATGTTTTAAATATTTCCTTAATGATTCTATAAAACATAAAGTTGGTTTACTCCTGTAGATCTCAGGATATTCACAGTAATAAAGTTTAAAGTCTACTCAGCCTTAAAAGTCTCAAGAATAAGTAAAATGGTAACATTTAACAAGTCAGTTAATAGTACTCATTGAACATTTAAGAATTAAGCTGTGCAAGCAAGGCTGAGTATAGTTGAATGCCAGTCCCCACGTTCCAGGAGAGCTGCCAAAGAGGTCAAATCTTTGTGTTTACTACATGCTTCCAAGTCGTACCTTAAAAGGAAACGGTCGTCCCAGAAACTTCTGTAACTTCTTTATACCCATGAATCCACCAGTTGGGCTCCCCAAGCAATTCTGAATATGTTCTGAGACGGTCTGAACTTCTTTGTAATATCTTTAACAAAGGAGATAAAGGGCAGAAGGGAAGTAAGGAAAGGGGGAAATGCTGGATGGTAAGAACATCACTCATATTTTGTATTTGATTTACATTCACCAACAGGCCAAGGGGACAAACCAAAGTAAAGCCAAGAAGAAGCACATTTCAATTCCTAACCCTCCTCCCTTTAACGTCAATACTGTAGATACTGACATTGTTACTCTAAATATGACTCTTACTTGTCTTCGTGGTTCATCAGGAGTTGCGCGATCTGACGAACCAAATGTTTTAAAACCCAGTGCCAGTGAAGGGCAAGCAAGGCCAGGCCTGGTGCATCCACTTTTACTGTATCGGCCACAGTCCAGAACCGGTCCCGCCACCGCACAGAACCCAAGATCTAAAAACAAAGTAAACCAAAACTGCTCACAAACATCTCCCAGTAAAGGACACGAAACACTGACTTCAATCATTAATCAATACTCAACATACACACGTTAAAGATCTAGCATCGACTGGAGTATTTTTAGGGATAGTAAGGCAGTCAGAGAAGGCAAAGCTCTTTCCTCCTATTATTTGAAGTTCAGTTATCAGAGAAAATGGAATTACTGGGTCATGTGGTAAGTGTACACGCAATGTTATAAGAAACCACCAACCTGCTTGACAAAGCAGCTGCACTATTTTGTATCCCATCCAGCAGCGTAGGTGGGTTTCAGTTTGTTCCACTTCCTCGCCAATACTTGCTGCTGTTGACCATTTTAATTTTAGCCATTCTGGTGGGTGGCACCGCACTGTGATTTTAACTTACATTTCCTTGATAACTAACGATGTTGCAATTTTTCCAAGTTCTCATTGGGCATTCATTTATCTTCTGAGAAGCATCTATTCAAATTCTCTTGTTCATTTTAAAAAATTGGGCTGTCTTATTATTTGTCTATAAAATTTACATGTGATTTATCAACAGTGTCTCCCAGTGTTTTCCTTTTCTTAAAGCTATCTATTAAGTTCTTTATTTTGACAAAATTGAATTCATCAATTTTTTTCTTTTATGAAGAATGCCCTGAAATCTTTGCCTATCCTCAAGCTGTGAAGATTTTCTCCTATGTTTTCTTTTAGAGGTTCATAATTTTAGCTTTTATACATAGGTCTATGATCCATTTTGAGGTAACTTTTCTATATGATGTAAGGTAGCAGGTAAAGGCTCATTTTTTATTTATTATATTGATATCTAGTTTTTCCATCACCATTTGCTGAATGAACTGCTTTCCCCATTAAATTACCTTTGCATATTTGCCCCCCACGCCCCAAAACTTCACTGACCATATAAGAGGGTCTATTTCCAAAGTCTCTTCTTTGTTTCACTGGTCTATATGTCTATCCTTATGACAATAACTACTGTTTTCATTAATGCAGCTTCTTAATGCAAATCAGGTATGTGAGTCTCCAACTTAGCTGTCCTTCTAATTATGTACTTTTACAGTAGTCTCAAGATTAGTGATTCCTTTTAGGTTTTATGATGTCAGAGCTGTTTTCATAATAATGCCACGTTATTCGCCTTTTTCACTATGTTGACATTTGCACTGATGGTACCAAAAACAGGGCGGGGGGTGGAGGGGACAAACTGTGATTGGGTGTCTGGCAAACACTGTGTGGAAAATGAATGAAGTCAACCTGTCAGTTCAAGAAAAACAGGAGAGTATTTGTTGCTGATGATAGAATTCGAACCTTCAAGTAAAACCTAGAACTCTGAAAAACTAAGAGCTTGACAACTTCCCAATACTTATAGATTTTTTCATGAGGTAACTTTTTGTGGTAATTTTTCATGAGTGTGACTTTTTAAATTTATCTATATTGAAAAATGTAATGTGTCAACACTTGGAAGATCTGGTAACTCACTGAACAATACTTTCCAAATTACCAGTGCATGAGAACATACATGCAAGGCTAAAAGTCCATCCAAAATGCAAGCCAGGCCAATGGATTTTAACGCATGACAAGATCAATGATAGTTTTTCAGATTCCACATTACAGGTAACCTTTACAAAACTAACACTTGTCCACCTGTGGTATAGAATCAAAGAAGAATATCACAGTTATGTGAAATGTTTGTTAAATACTCCTCCCTTTCCAATCTCTTAGCCATATGAAATAGAGGCCAGTTTTTCTTCACAAACTTCAATCCATACAACATACTGTAAGAGACCGAATGCAGAAGCAGGTGTGAGAATCCAGGTTTCTTCTGTTAAGCCAGACATTAAAGAGACTCGCAGAAATGTAAAACAGTTCCACTCCTCTTAATTTTTCTTTTGGAAAATAGTTGTTTTTCATTAAAAATGTTATTCATATTACCACGAAATGAATTTGTTACTGTGTTTCTTAAACATATTAATAAATATTTTTTACATTTCTCAGATTTATTTCCTAAAACTAAATACTGATACACGTAAACACATAAACAAAAGTTCTTTGAGGCTTTTGGTAACTTTTATGACCATGGGGGGCGGGCCTTGAGACTAAAAAGTTTAAGATCTACAATTCTAGTTTAACCAGAATTACTCGAATAATCTGGATTCAAGCCCAATTTAGTCCATATGTGACAATCATGTCTAAGAAGGATTAAGTGAATTAAAATATAACTGTTAAGATTCTGACGTTTATCAACAGGTAAGTGGATGAATAAGATGTAGTACATACATGCAGTGGACTATTACTTGGCAATAAGAAGGAATGAATTCTTGAGACACAAAATATGGATGCATCTCAAAATAATGATTTAAAAAAATTTTTTTTTCATTTTTATTTTATTTTTATTCTTTTGGCTGCACCACACGGCATATGGGATCTTAGTTCCCTGCCCAGGGATCGAACCGAACCTGTGCCCCCTACATTGGAAGTGTGGAGTCTTAACCACTGGACCACCAGGGAAGTCCTCAAAATGATTTTAAGTGAAAGTAGCCAGATAAAAAAGAACAATATAAAATACTAGGAAACACAACTGAGCACCAATAACAGAAAGCAGATCAGTGGATACCTGGGTGGAGGTGAGGGGGGCAGGAAAAAAGAAGAGAAAACAAAGAACAAGAGGAAAAGGTCTGAGGGTGATGGATAGGTTCACTGCCAGGACTGTGGTAATGGTAGAATGGGTGGACACATGTCAAACATACAAAACTGTACACTATATATGCGACTTACTATATGTCAGTTATAACACCATAAAGCTTTAAAATATGTGTATCTATTTAAATTCTTAAGAACTTCTCAAATAATATTGTACATGTAACAACACTGAAGTTGGTCTTGCCCCTAAGAATCTTTGTGCCAAGAAATATGTTGCTTAAGATAAAAACAGGTACATCTCCTTACCTCATTAACACTGGCATCAGACACCATCGCCTGGGAGGACTGTACCCAGAGCAGGATTAGCGCATCACAAAGTTCAAAAAAAGCAGCAAGATTGACCACGATTTCATGGGGCAGGCTGTGATAACTCTCTGGATCTTATAGAGTTGGTATAAACAAAATAAGAACATTTGATCAGATTTAAATCTCTGGACATTTTCAAAATCAACAGTAATTTCTACAACTTAAAAGTTATTCTCAGTACAAGGGTCAATTTGAAACATCAAAATTGAAAGCAAATCTTTGTCTATTATTAAGTTAGCAAGTTAGTCGTGCATACCTAGAGATGTTCATAACGTCTTAATTTAAAAAAAAGCATTTGTTTAAATACAAATTCTAAGTGTGTATATGACTGGATGAATAGATAATACAGACAGATCTGAGAAGATATAAACAAATATACTATTAACAGTAGCTGCTGCGAGAGGAGACTTTTTCCATTTTTATGCTTCTGTATAGTTTGAATATTTTCCAAGAAATACCGTTATCTTTTCAATTTAAAAAAAAAAAAGGAGGGAGGAAGAAAGAACCTATAAGCAAATGCTTATGAGCTCATACTTTTGAGCCAACAGAACAAGTTTCAAGTTCTGGCTCTGCTACTTGCTAGAGATGTGACCTTGAGCATCTCTGTGCCTCCCTTTCCTCTCTCATGAGGCTTATCTCATGGTTGCTATAAAAAGTAAATGAGATCAAGGACACGTAAAAAAGCACTTAGTGAAAACTACTGAATAAGGGAAGATGTTCAAACTCGAGCTAGCAAATCAAAAGGAACCAGTACCATGGCATCAGCTGCTAAATCCCTCTCACCTTCAGCAACATTATGCAGTCAGAGGCATAAATGAAGAAAGTAAAGGTAATGTCCTTACCTTTATGGAATTCAAAGGACATTCTCAAAACACTATTTCTTAACTTTCTGCCACCAACAGAAACCAAATTTGCTTCCGTAAAAATCCGTTTTTCCCGATCAAGATATATGATTGTCCTGAAATGAGATTCCATAACATAACAAATAGTTATTGGTTAATAATACTTATTACAGCCTCTACTGGCTGAATCCTGAGAACCCTTGGAACATCAATCTCCTTCAACCTGCCATTCCCCTCGTGCCTCTGCAAATTCTGGACTAGAGAGACGGCAGCAAGAGGGATGACAACTGAGCTGGGGGGGAGGAAGACAGAGGGCTAGGTAGACCACCCAACCCCACTGTGTTGCTCTGCCATGACATGACAAACTATGCTGTGAACTCTTAAAACTGGCCATCTCACAATTAACCTGCAGTGCTATAAGTTACCTGGGGAGGAGGAAGGGGGAGTTGCTGGGAGGGGGGACAAGGGGGCCTCAGAGGTGCTACTACTACATTATCACATGAGTGAGTTCACTTTGTGAAAAGTCATCCAAACGATATGTAATCATCATTACTGTACTTTTCTGTAATGCACGTTATACCTCAATTACAAAATTATTTTTTAAATCTATTACACTAATGGCCAATTAAAAAATATTACCGGTCATTACATTAAAGGTGAGGAAAGACCAACTTATATAACAGTTATGTAAATTTATACTATAGGTCACTATGTACGTACATCTCCAACATTGGATGGGGCAGATGGATGGCTGAGGAAAGGACATGTGAAAATGCAAGGAGCTGCTGGGAATCACACAGAAAACAGTGGAAACACAACTATCCTATGATAAAAGATTAACCATAAAACAAATTCCACCACTAATGCTTCACTCGTGTATTTATTAAAGTACCCTATTAAATTATTAAGAACCCGTCACGTTCCCAGGCACCTGGACATCAGGGTCAGAATGATTCTGCTGCACATGGAGCGTGAAGGAGAGGTGGTGACAAAGCAGTCATGTCTGACACCCACCACTTCTCAGGTTCAGAAAATTAAACACACATAAGACTGTCAAGTATAGCTTAGGAAAGGTATAATCTGTGAAGCCATAGTGTACAACGAGGCAAACAGCACCCAGAACAGTAGACTTCACCTACTTGTTTGCAACAGACTCTAAAAGGACAAAGAGCTGCTCAGGCTGGTCCATCTGTGGGTCAAAGTCCATCGAATTTTTAATGATGTCCAAAGCCTGCATATTCCATCGGGGATCCAGAGGGATCACATATTCATCTGGTTTAAAAAACAAAAGGTAGAATTTTGGAGTTAAACCCCTTGCCTGGCAAATTTCAGTTGAGGATTTTCATTGTTTTATTTTGATCCCACTGAGTCCTGCCGGGGAAGAGAGGGACCAAGGAAATGGTTTCAGTCCATGGTGGTAGAAAAGTAGGGTTCAACAGCTTTTACGCTATTTCCTTTCTAAAGGCAAAATTTCTTCTAGCCCTGAAAATTCATTCCACCATAGGATAGAAAGGTAACCTCTGCTAGAGCATAAACATTCTAACAAATGTATTCATTTGCTCAGCTTCCACTTCTGGTTGGAAAAGAATCCATGGGCTTAATTACCCAATGTTTTGCCATTAACCATAAAAAAACGAACTTACATGGCAGAAAATGAATGAACACATCTCATTATTTGCTTTCAGTAAGAAAAACAACTCAAGATTATTTCCCTTAAAAACCATTTCTTTATAATCACAGGATGTGCTGCTACCTCTTGCTCCTTTGGCTCAAGCTCAGTATCTCTTCTCTAAAGCAGCAGCGATCAGACTCTGACCCGCTCCAGAGGTTGAGAGCCCAGTGGAAGAGGTAAGACCAAAACGATGGGAACATTAATTTGATGGTGGCTGAGCTGGATGGGTCAGTGGAGCACTTCAAGTTTTAAAGGCATCCACCATAGAGCAGTCTAACAAATGCCTATTGTGAATAGCAAGGTACACGTGGGGGCCCATATCCCAAAGTCCAGCAAGACTACACAATCCAGAGCTACACAGCTGAAAGGGAAAAAGGAAGACAAGCTAATGAGTGCCAACAGAGGGCAAGCCATGTCTGCTACGAAGGGAACCTACCACTCTACTCTAGAACTGTGTTCCCAAAGACCAAAATTCCTTCATAATTGGAAAGCCATAATTAGGTCCAGCCGCAACCTGACTACTACAGAAGTTTTCTCTATTGTTTGATTTCTGCTCAACCATTTAGCCCGTTACCTTTAGTGTACATAAGGTAATTGTAAGTATACATAGGATTATAATTATGTAAACATAAGGTTTAGCACAAAAGCATGATGCGTATTTTTTTCTAAACCAAATGGGTAACAGTATGTTTTGATCAATATCAGATAAAGATTGAGAAATTCTGAATACCTCATTTGATTAGATGGCTCAGATGGCTACTCCTTTTATCATTATGATTTTGTTTTGTAACTTTGTATTTAAGGCTTTATAACTTCATCATTAAGGTTTTCTATTTTCTGAAGAAACTGATCCTGTACTGTTTCCCCTTCATCTCAAAATAGATCACAGTTTGTTAACAGTACTAGTACATCACAGAAAGTCATAAGGGAAAGGGACCCCAGAAGAATGAATTTAATTCCCATATTTTTCAAACAAAGTCAGCAAGTGTGAATGATGGGCCCCAAATCAACAAGCCAGTTTGTGGCCAAGTTGGAACCGGAGCCCAGTCTTCCAACTCCTGTGTTCTTCCCACTACATTGTGTGTCATCATCCTCTTTCAGAAACTGAAGAATAAATGCATAATTTCAAAAAAAGCAGCAGAATTTGCATCTGGATACCCTGAGTCTTCTTTAGAAAAAACTGTTATAAGTGGGAGCTGTAACAGATCTTTTTCCCATGAACTCAATAGACAAGTTTCCCAGAGTGCTGAGAGCTAGAAATCAAGTCAGGTGCAGTACCTGTTACATTTGGTTGTAATATTTTGATGACATTACTGACCCCAGATGAGAGAGAATTTGAGTAAAAATTCCTAAGAGATGCAGCACTGGCTTCCAAATGAATCTGTACTGACTCTGTGGAGGAAGGAGAAGCAAATGTTAGCATCTAAAGCAGTGCCGTCCATTTGAACTTTCTGTTCTACAGCTGCTGTCACAGTAGCCATGTCACATTTTAGTGGCTACCTCTGGCTAGCAGCTATCACATAGGACACCGCAGATACGAATATTTATATAATTCTCCTCTACACGTTTAGACATCACATGTACCACACAACAATATACACATACGCTGGCTTATCTACAAGTTCTCGTGCAGCAGAGACTCATGTAAACTCAATTACTTTAGTCAACAAGCTCTACCAACAAATTCCACGTCCTGTACTTTACAACCTGTACAATGTTGTTAACTGTTGCTTTTTCCTCTCTTGGAATGAAAAAAGTACAAAGAAATCAAGCACAACCACTTAGAGCACTGGAACGAAAATAAAATTAGAATCTTATGTACTTTTATGGGAAGTAAATTTAACAAAAGCAACCCTTTCCCAGATAGAACGCGTGTGCAGCAAAGTACAGCGAAAAAAGCAGGATGTTCAAAAACTTAAAAGTAACATAATATAGTACATTTTCCTTCTGGATTTGATAGAAAACTGGATGGATCCTGAAATGCTAAGGATTACGTGGAGAAAAAAAAATTGATCTCAGGGAACATCTAAGGGCAGATGTGTTCCTTAATATTTTAACAGCTATATAAGCAGTAATGCTAAGTCATAAACATCCTGCTACGAGCTTCCCCAGATGTAATTTTAACAGTGTAGTCGGAGAGTAAAACAACTGCTGAGTTACTAAAGCCGGGTAAGTGTACTTAAATTCCCTCATTACACAAATTAAGTTTCTCTACTCACCAAGCCCCTGTGGCACATTCTTGGCTAAATGATAAAGCCATTTAACTCTGAGCATCCAGTCTTGATTGGTTGCTCTTTCTATGAGCAATTTGACAGCCACAGCCAGAGCATCTGGTTCATCGATCCAGTAAGTATCCATTTCAACTGAATTGAATTTTAAGCTCTCCGGGTGGGAGGACTGCATAATTTTTTCTAAGTCTGGCAAAGTAAGAGGCTGAATCCTGAAATTCATTGCAATAGGCTAAGTTAGTACTAGGGTTAAATTTTCATACTTCAAAGAACCAAGACAATACTTTACAATGAATGTATCAAAGAGGTTAACAGGGAAAACATGAGTCCCTCCAAAGGGGGACAATTAAAACACGTACTTATAATAAATAATAAATAGGGAGCAGTATCACAACAAACAATGGAACTGTGTGGAAAACGGCCACATAACATTCTGGTCAAATATGTTGGGTCATGACCATTACCACCAAAAAAAGAGAGAGGGAGAAAGAAAGAGAGAGAGGGAGGAAGGAAGGAAAGAGGAAGAAAGGAAGGGAGGGAGGGAGGGAGGAAAAGTCAAGATGCCAAAGAGATACAGACGCTCAAGGCTCCACTAACCTTGCCCAGTTGCTCGTTTTCATGCTCAGCCTGTTGAGACAATATACTAAGATCTGTCCATCGCCTCGAACTTTAGAGAGATGAGAATCTTCCGTAGCAGAGAGAGCCGAGGGCAGAGAATCTGGCCACAGCCCCATGGCAAGAATGGAGTTGCCCCAGGTTTCATGTGCTTGCAGAGAACAAACGTGTTTCTCCAGTAAAGCCTGCACAAGCTGGTAGGAGATAAAAACACATGGTGTACAGGCACTGAGACACAAGTGCTCTTACCAAAAACTAGCAGGGCAACAGTAGTTTTCTAGACCCCTTGTGATCCTCTCACAACACTCAGACACATTCCTCAATATACAACATTCAAGCTAAATTTCACTTTTTCTGCTGAGAGGCAAGTTTCAAGGAATATTTACATTTACGCTATTTTCCAGAAAAGTGCCTGGATACCAGATCTCTGTTACAGCATAACTGCAGATGGCTCTCTTAGGTCATTAAAGTTGCCACCAATAAAGTTTCCTCCTATTACCTGTAATGTTATAACGTAGAAAGCTGTGTGAAACACTTCACAGTACCTTCTGGTTTGCTGGTGAAGCCTGGGAGCGGACATATGCGTCCCAGCATGCTTCAGAAAAGGCTCTGTCTAAGCTCAGCCCTCGCTGTAGGTATTGCACAATGAGTAAGGCTGTGTGAATGAGTGTTGACAACGAGGACGCTGGAGAACCTATAAAGAAGAAATAGTGCCATCCATGAGCAATAGATTCTGAAAAATCTCCAGTGAAAATGGACAAATTTCACTTTCACATCAAACTTCCACTCAAATCCACCCAGATATTTATTTTAGAAAGCCTTCCAAGTGGACTATAGGGGCTCACTAGCACACAATGAACTTGGGGGAACATTCACATTCCTTGCCTCCTATTCCGCCCTCCTCCCCTCCTTCTCTGTCAGCAGTACCTTTTGGGGAAGTGACTAGATGACTCATTTACTAATGTGATAAAGCCTGGCCACACAGACCCTTGGATCTAAAGCTGACACACACTGAAGGGGGCAAAATGAGCATGGTGCCAAAAAGAACCATGGGCTTTGAAATCCAACAGATCTGCTTTCAAATCCCAGCTGTCATTATTAACTGTTTGGATTTGACAAGTTAATCTGCCTCTCTGAGCCTTATCTGTAAAATGGAAATATACCTTGCAGAACTACTGTGAGGACTAAATAAGCAGCCAACATTGCACCTAACACAGAGTAGTTACTTAATAAGTAACATTTCATTATTTTTCATTATTGCTATTATTATTGCTCTTTCTTGTATATTTGGACATTTAGAAGAAGTAACACCTATCTGTTTTAAACAACTCAAAGCTCCCTCTTTATTCAACCTTCAAGAGATTCAATGATGACCATGAAGATTTGCAGGACAAACTTCATCTCAGTGCGAAAAGCAGTACAGGTATTCCCTCTGAGTGTGGGTCTCTGACTGCATGCATCAGAATTCCCCAGGAAGCTTCTTTAACATGCTGATCCCTGTGCCTCACTCAGACCTGCTGAACCCAATCTCTTGGGGAAGAAGGGTACCAAGCGCATCTACATTATTAACAGGCTTTCCTGGTAACTTCTATTTCCATGTACACTAAATGTAAGAACTCCTGAACTAGCAGTCAAATGGAATAACATGAATTTCCAGAGGAAGAAACCCCTGCAGAGGCCTAGAAGTCAAGCACCTTACCTACAACAGCACTTCGGGTCTCTGAGTGCAAAGCCAGAAGGATGTCACACACACTGCCCCCCACCAACCCAAGGCTGTGCAGTAGGACTTTCAGATCCAGGTCATCTGGCATGCTCCCATCCCCTTCTCCTGAAATGTAGATTTCAAGTCCACGATTCCTCATAGCTCGGGATATTTCTCCATGCACAGGATCCATTGAGAGAAAAAGTCTAGTAGTATAGCAATTCAAAGGAAAAAAAAATCAAAATCTCAGTGCAACTGACAGTGCAGCTCAGCAACAACTGGTGAGGGCAAATCATATGTGGCTCATCTTCAGGGAGCTCATCTAAAGTGACACTGCTAATTCAACGTACAGATGCTGTTTACATCTGCATTCTACCCTCTAGTTCCAAAATGCATCAATACAGCAAATCAGTTTCTCTAAACCTATTTTCCTAAGGAACTAAGTATTGTATATCCAGTGCACCTTTAGTACTGAGGACTGTAAAATTCTCACTTTCAGATATTCCCCACATCAGGCAGTGCTAATTCATCAATTATTCTAACTCACCTACAGAGAAAAGAAAAAGGAGTAGCTTATTCTCCAGAAACACTTAGCTTCGTAACGTTCAACGTCCCTCAACTTCTGCATCTAGCTATCTGACAGCTCACACTTACCTCCAAAGCTAAACAGCTGACTGCAGCTAACCCTCCCCACACCAAACCTGCTCCTTTGCCAGTCTCCCCTTTCTCAATGAATGGCACCCCTTTACCCAATTACTCAAGCCAAAACCTTAGATGCCATCTTTGCTTCCTCCTTTTCTTAACCCACAAGCCCACGAGCAAGTCCCACTGATCGGACAGCCCTAGTCTAAGCTATCGTCTCTCACCTGAACTGCAAAAGGCTTGTAACTGGTCTCCCTGCTTCCAGCCTTCACCACCAACCCAAGGCAGGGACCTCATCTTTCTTATTTACTGCTGTGCCCCCCAAAGCACACCAGCACCTGGCAAATGGCAGAGCCTCAGTAAGTATTTGTTAAATCAATGAATGTATGAACATGCTCATGACTCAGTGTACAAATACGATACGTAAGGTGGCCCTAATGAATGGTCACCTCTGACATCAAGGCTGTCAGCTTCTGAGGCACAAACTTAAGAGGCATAAATACCTGAAATTGGGATTTGGTGTTATGGTGGGAGTGGATCCATCGATGATTCCTCTCTCACTAACAGTGAGGACACCTCCGGGTTCCAGCAAAGCATTCAAACGATCCAGCACCGACGGGCTGCATAGAGAGAATCCAAATGGGGGACAGGCTGGTGTGCCACACTGACTGCTGCCCTGGCTCAGGCCTCTCACTGCGCCTGACCCATGTCTTCCCTTCAGCAAAGATCACGTCCCCGTAGAGAACTGTGATTCTTCCAAGATCTCTTTTCCTATCAATGCCCGTTTTCACTCCCCAAGGCACACAGCCCAGTGATTCATACACAGTAAATATACAAAATGTTTGTTGAATAAATCAAGGAAAATGATAGAAAGTTCCCTGAACTAATAAAACTGTCTTCTCTTTCCCCTTCCCTCTCCCCCACTTCCCGATATTATCAAATTCATTTAAAGGTAACTGGATTGTAATTTGAAACATTCTGAAAATGCTCCGGGTAGAAAAGCCCATCACCTGACCTGCATTATGCTCACTGTACAGGCAGAATAGCCTTACACTTGCCCTTTTCCTTGCTTTAGAATCAAGTGGTATACACTGAATGCCTGTGTCAGACCCTCCATTTCAAAAATCTGTACTTAAGAATGACCCTAACAGGGAACTCCCTGGCAGTCCAGTGGTTAGGACTCAGCGTTTTCACTGCCGTGGGCTGGGGTTCAATCCCTGGTCAGGAAACTAAAATACCACAAACTGCGTGGCGCGGCAAAAAAAAAAAAAAAAAAAAAAGAAAGAAAAGAAAAAAAAACCCTAACAAAAGGAAGCTTTCTGATGTTAAATACAAAGGTGTGACTCAAAGGATGTTAGTTGGAGAAGTAATCCAATTTTGTTAGCCTTCGGTTCAGCTCAAAACTATCTGCTAGAACTAAAATATCGTAGCTAATAACCAACTACCATTGTTCACCACTGGGAGAAGTCTTTAGAGTATAGCTGAGGATGTGTTTCTAGCTAAGAAAACAGTGGATTAAAAATGCCAGAGCTGGAATTCCCTGGTGGCGCAGTGGTTGAGAATTCACCTGCTAATGCAGGGGACACGGATTCAAGCCCTGGTCCAGGAAGGTCCCACTTGCCGCGGAGCAACTAAGCCCGTGCGCCACAACTACTGAGCCTGAGCTCTAGAGGCTGCAAGCCACAACTACTGAGCCCGTGTTCCGCAACAAGAGAAGCCACTGCAATGAGAAGCCTGCGCACCGCAACTCCTGAGCCC
>NW_020175672.1:5372013-5398487 GCF_003031525.2 Neophocaena asiaeorientalis asiaeorientalis | reverse complement strand
AGGGAGGGAGAGAGGGAGAGAGGGAGGGAGGGAGGGAGGAAGGAAAAACAAAACCAGAGCTTCCACCTGGGTTTCTACTTTGACAAGCATATCTCAAATTTCAATCAGACCCACTCATGATTGAATAGAAGGTCCTTACTTGCAGAAGTTAACATTGTCCATCAAAAGCCAATCTCCAGACTTCAGGGCCCGAACCAACATGCTGTCAACCCATTCGAACGTGCCACAGCTTCGGCCACTGGCTGACTGCATAAGCTTCACACCAAAGCTTCGGAACTCTTCCACGAGTTTGGCAAACTCTGAAACGTCACAGTCACAGTATTTAATTTCAAACCAGGGCAATCAAAAACAAACAAATAGGGCTTCCCTGGTGGAGCAGTGGTTGAGTCCGCCTGCCGATGCAGGGGACACGGGTTCGTGCCCTGGTCCGGGAAGATCCCACATGCCGCGGAGCGGCTGGGCCCGTGAGCCATGGCCGCTGAGCCTGCGCGTCCGGAGCCTGTGCTCCGGCAACGGGAGAGGCCACGACAGTGAGAGGCCTGCGTACCGCAAACAACAACAACAACAAAAAACAAACAAATAAAAAACTCAGAGTTTATTTAAAGAAGCCTGGAAACTTCTGGTCCAGTTCTTTAAAGTTTCGTAATAGGGTAAACAAAAAGATTTTCGTTTTTGTTTGAACAAAACAAGTAAGAAAATTAGGTTTGGGGATAGAAAATACTTAATGGCTTTCTGAATGAATGGCTAGATAAAGTTGACTCAAGGGTGATGGAGAAGGGAAATTATCTTTATGTGTTTTAATTTTTCAAATGCGAAAGGATAATGTCTTCCACCTATTACTGCATTTATACTATAGTAAAGTGCTGTTAAGTCGGCACAATGCAATCAGTGTCATTAAACAGGGCATCCTTTGTAATGACCATATCATATACAGTAACAACCGGTATTTATTTGCTTCATAGTTTAGATAGTCCTTTCCCAGAATTTTTTCAATTGATCTTTCTTATTAGAAATTGTTTCCTTATATAAGACAGATAACCAACAAGGACCTACTGTATAGCATAGGGAACTCTACTCAATATTCTGTGATAACCTATATGAGAAAAGAATCTAAAAAAGAATGAATATATGTACATATATAACTGAATCACTTTGCTGTACAGCTGAAACACCACATTGTAAATCAACTATACTCCTATAAAATAAATTAATTTTTTTTTAAAAAGAAAGAGAAGAAATTGTTTCCTGACCCTTTTTCATATCATAAGGTAATACATGTTGGATTTCTGCTTCTAGCCATGAAGGAATAGTAAGGTTGAGACTTAACCTCCCAGTGTTTAACGATTAGAAAACTGGTAAAATACATGAAACAACTGCTTTCCGATGTTGGAAAACAGTACAGGACCGTGACACCCGAAGGAAGGAGGTCCTATAATGGCCAGCTTTCTGCCTGGAAGCAACCTCTAGACTGCAAAGCGGGGAGGGGAAACTCAAACAGATCCCAAGGCCTCAATGATCTGAGGTCACAGACTTGAATACAGGGAGACTAGAGCAACTAGAATGAGGGGCAGGGTGCTCAAAAGGCAAGAGTTACTCAAAGGGATGGCTCCAGAAATCCAGATGAGGGCTCCTGGAGTCTTTGGCTCAATAATAATCTACACGTGCATGTGAAGGCTGAAACTCCACAAGCATGAGCAAAAACTTCCAAGGAAAGGACAGTTATCGGGGAGCTGTGAGCTGAACAATTCTCAGAGTTCACACGGGGCTGAACAACACTCCAGTTCCCACCAGTCAAAGCAAAGAGACTCCACAGAACACACAGGACCTTCAGTAGAGATGCCATAGGGCCATGCCTCAAGAGTGGGGCTAATTTAACCCTACAGTTAAGGTTACTCCGGACTTGACCTTAAACAGCTTAAGTGCAAGCTTGAAAAGATAAAAATGATCCATAAGGAACTCAACTGCCTTATTCCCCCCAAAGAAAACCTCAAAAAAACAAAATGCAGCACTTAGCAAATTAAATTCAAAATGCCCAGAATCTAATAAAAATTCCTAGATATATTTTCTTGCTTTAAGTCCCTAAGGGCTGCATTCTGATGTTAATAGAGCTATTATATATATGCTCAATATGTACAAAGATTTAAGATAAAATATGAAACTAGAATAGATTTTAAAAGTCATACATGTTCATCATAGGGACATTAAAAGATATAAAGTTAAGAAGAAAAGACATTTTTAACCAAAAGTAAAATAGTAGCAGACAAACTGTTTTAGATCCAGCCTCTTCCACTCTATCAATATCTCTAAGAAATGAATCACTCAATATGAAAGTCAATCCTAAATAAAAAGCAGTATTGGGATTTCCCTGGCAGTCCAGTGGTTAAGAATCTGCCTTCCAATGCGAGGGATGCGGGTTCAACCCATGGTAGGGGAACTAAGATCCCACATGCTGTAGGGTAACTAGGCCCGTGCACCACAGCTACCGAGCCAGAGTGCTCTAGAGCCTGTGCACCACAACGAAGAGCCCGCGCCACAACAAAAGATCCCACATGCCACAACTAAGACCTGATGCAGCAAAATAAATATATAAAATTTAAAAAGCGCAGTATTGAGAATGGGCTGTGAGAACTTCCCTAGATATTTACATTTTAACAGACTTATGAAAGAAATCCATACACACCAGATTCCAGGCTTTGAAGTCAGAGAGGACTGGAGCCCAAACCTAGTCTAACCACTTGGTAGCAAGAAGGCATTGGGCAGGTTATTTTACCTCTGTGAGCATCCATTTCCTCATGTATAAAATGGGGTTCATTTTTCCTTGTAATATGGTGTTGTTGTGAGGGTTAAAAGTAAACATATTTAACATAGTGTCTACCACTCAGTAGGAATTCAAACCTCAATGGTGAGTTTTACAATACCTATCTTTTAAAAATATATAAAGTGATGTAAGACTTCATTAACATACTATTAATTTGAATGAATGAGTAAAGAATTTCAAATTCAAATGGTGAGCTTGAATTGGAAAATGACAGATCAAAACAACATTGAAATCACTGTCTTAACTAAGAAAGTAAACTATCTGACCCACAGCTATGGATACAATGTTGACACAGTGGGAAGAGGGGAGTCTCATTTCTTCACCCCTAAGGACTCAACTATTCCCAAGGAATAACTGAGGAATAAACAGTTAAGAGCAGGTTTTGGAAAGGAAGACAACCTTAGTGACAGGCCTTAACCTTTAATCAATTCTCCCTAAAGGCATGCTCATAACCACCCAAAAAGCTGCACTACAAGATGAGAGTTGTATATTTCCAGGTTAACTGAGGAATTTCCTCCACCTTCTATACAAAATAGATTCCTAGCTATCAATTTAGACTTCCGTTCTTCAGTTTGAAATACTCGATTTCTTGAGAAGTTATTAACAGGTTTAAAAAACAAGCCAACAAAAAATAAAACCAAATTTACATACAAGTCACTGTGGTTGATTACACACAGAATAAATCAAACTCAGTAACCAATTTCTTTCCTGCTTTCTCTGTTTAGGATCACCAATTCTAAATACTTTACATCAGCTTCATTTCATTTCCTAGGACAAAGATTTCCAAATTTTGATTGTTAATAATCATTAAATTCATTAAAAAAATTATGGGCATTGCATTTACAAATATATTACCTGTGGGTGGACACTAATGGTAAGTGTCTGATACACACACCCAAACACACATACCTGCCTTGGAGTATGAGTTGATTTTATTGTTGAGTCTCTGCATAAGCAGTAACACTGCTTCCAGCTTGCTGACGATCTCCATTGTGACACCTTTACCACCTTCTCCAAGACACTTGGGTTTATACGTCAGAAGGAAATGACTCCAGGCTCGCAGCACTACTTCTGCATCATCAGCACTGACGAGGAGGCTGTCTCTTACCAGGGTCCTGACAGTGCCCTCCACTTTCTCAAGGAGCTGCCTCCACGGCCGGATGAGATCAACCTGCAATTTCCAGAGCACGTGAACCCAGCACAGCCCACGGCCAGGATCACAGAACACTGCTACTGTAGTTACCACCAACACAAAAGACCGCCAGCCAGACCACACGGTTTACTGTGTTCTGCCTGAAAATGCAGAGGCAGATCAGTTACCTGCTCAAATCCACCCAGAAGCTCCGAAGTGTCCATTGCACTGTTCATGGCCATGATCTTTAAAGTGTGACCAGTAAGGTGTGCCAGGAGCTGAACCAAGCTGGTCTTGCCCACTGAGGCTGGCCCCACAAGGATGACCATCCAGCTCATCTGTACACACTTCATAACTGACTCCAGACACTGTAAAGACTGGTGCAGAAGCAACAGGGGCCGGCGAGTCGGGAGAGGAACGTAGCTGCCACGGGAAAGCACTGAGTAGCCCAGCTGAAAAAGACATGCCGGTGAGTTTTCACAAGTGTGCCTGCGAGTGGGAGCAGAAGCCATAGAAAACTGAAAGAGGATTATCCTCCTCTCCTCACCTGAACATCACAGGGAGTGATGTGAAACAGTCTGGTTCCCAGGTACGGGTTAGAATTTGAATTAAACACATCCTTGAATACAGCAATGACCTAAAGGAAGAAGATGATACAATCAAAACACAAATCACTCCACCAAATTCTGAGCCAAACCTTCTAGAATGAATACTAGTAAACATGAACACAATAGGAGAATGACAATATTCTGAGTCCTTATCTTTTTGAATTTTCTTATAAAAAGGACAGATTGCATTTAATTCTTCAGAATGAAAGTAAACTGAAGCTTAAGAGTAATCACATAATCTCAAATTATTTTGAGATTCCAGTGAGAATATACCATAAATTAAAGCCATAGAAACTATGGTAAATCTTAAGATGAAAAATGAATTTGCTTTCGTCATTCAAGATACCACCTAAAGAAGGTAGAAGAGAAGAGAAACATGAAGTTTATGAAGAACAATGCTGTTTCCTGAGTACCTACCATGTGCCAAACATTATATTGGGTGCTTTAATATATTATTTCTGATCCTAATACCCTTGCAAAATAGGTATTTCCATTTCCGTTTTATAGATATGGATTAGGGGATTCATGAGAGTTACATGATTTGCCCACGGTTGGTAACTGATTTCAAATCTAAGCCTGTCTGACTCCAAAATCACTGTTATCCTTCTAAATATTTATGTAGAGAGGACAAGCAAAGTAATTTCTCTGACTGATTATTTACAGTCACTTATCCCTTCCTTAGCAGCAATACTGTTAAAAACTTCCTGTTAACTGTACTTCATTTTTGCACTTTTTTTTTTTTTTAATCTGAGAGGAGCTGGGCAGGGGAAAAGATAAGGGTGTGTAAAAAACACTAATTTAGCCCATAGCAGCCACAAAGATTCCAGCCACCCAAAATATTTACAACAAGTTGTGCGTTTCTAACAAAGCAGCAATATTCATACTCATCAATGTATACTGAAGTCAGAAAATAAAAACAACGAAGATAAAATCATAATGAGTATCAAACACTGAGTAAAAGCCTGAAAGCAGCACAGAAGAAAATGCTCCCACCACCTACTCCTTGGTCCAGGCGATTTCTGACCTTATATCCCACCCTACAGCAGATCATCTCCTCTCCCTGATATTATACCAGAGTTAAAATTACAAATACTTCTATAGCCCCTCTTCTTCTATTATTACTTTACTTAGCTTCCCCCCCCCCATCAGAAAACATTTGGTCAACTACAGCAAATGAACTGGAGGAGTGATGGAAACCTTCCACACCCTACAGTGACTCATCATCTGACCAACATCAATTACCCAACACTGGCCAGTCCTGCCACAGTTAATATACTGTAACCAGTAAGTGGATGAAGAAATTAAAATACTAGCTGATGATATGTGAATTAAAATTTGTGGAAAAAAAAAAAAACTAACTGAACATCTTGTCCTAATATACTGAAAGCCATTTGCATGTAATAAATGAGTTAACACTGGGCTAGACTCTGGATGCCACATAAAAGGGGATCTGTGCTCTTAGTAGCCGAATGAAAGTGTGTAAAAGTCACTTGTGCCACAGGCAGCCACATCTTCAGGTCAGTAAGGAGGTTACTGTTTCTAACTCACATGAATCTGTAAGTTACTTTGTTTGTAAACAACTGCGATACAGTAGAAGGAATAGCAGGCAAAGTGGAAAGGTCTGTGTTAGAGAGCTGGCTCTGCCACTTGCTGCACTGAGATTCCATGACTCTGAGCCTTGGATCTTCATCTGTAAGAGGTCATGACAGCACCTCCCACCTGCAACTGTTGTGAATTTTCCATGAACTGGACTTGAAATACCACAAAGCAACACACACATTATTGGTTTACTAAATTGGAAATTCTGGTGTTGTTTTCTACTTACAAAGGGATATTTTTACTTCCATTTAGATACAGAATTTCCTCTCTCTTTTCATCTATTTATCTTTTCTAGATAAAATACTTTGCAATTTGACATTTATTTAAAAGTAAAAAGCCCTCCTCTTCTACTGGTTATCACCTGTCTCCTCCTGCTTCTCACTTTTGTGCCTGGAAAGGTGATAAAGACCAAGCCTTTATTAATGGAGGGCAATACTGTTAAAGAAGGTCTGCAATCATGGGGCTTTAGATGGACAAGCGAACTGTGTCCTCCAAAGCAAACTACACTATCAGACTCTGAGACAGGTGAATGCTTAGTTTCTTCTCGTAACTTCTAAATTTCCAAGCAGCTTTACTGGGTTTGGTATTGTTAACGAGTACACGCCCCTTCTGTCCCTCAGGAAGAAATCAACTCACAGATGGAAAGAAATGCAAAGAGCAAGTATGAAACTCACCTTCTCTTTATCTTCCTTGGTTCTCATTCTTTCACCATAGACCAAAAACACATGCTGACCAGGATCGTAACACCCAGGGGACTGGTCAACTAGCATCAACTGACACCAGCGGAAAAGGTCCCGGAGGTTGAATTCCCAGGGTCCTCCTATTTGTCCCCATTTCTTCTCGACAGTCACTTCGTGATCAATCTAAAAAGAAAATACCCTTACTGGGAAAGCATGTAGCACTGCTAGGCACTGCATTAAGTACTATCAGTGTACCGTGAATGCATACATAATCCAAAACAGAGACTAAGAGGCTTGATTCAGATGTCTCCTTCTCCCAATCCAGACTTCTCAATGCCAGGAATACCCTGTAAGCATTGACAATGATACATGCAACAGAACTGAGTTACTGTAACCCTCAAATGAGTAGCTTGCCTTCCACTAGAAACTTTTAGAAGTCTATGTGATTTATCTTAGTTACGGAGACTGGTAATTTAGTGTTCCATGTTGAGAAAGTGAGAAAATCAGAAAAACAAAGAACAAATAATACACGTAGGTACTTACTTGGTTGTTGAAAGCAACCATTTTTTTAACAATACTTTTGTCAATGGCTGGAAACAGAGTACTGGCAATGAACTCCATGTCTATTACTGTAAGGGGATCCACAAAGACCTAGAAAATCCAAAAATAACACGAAAAAATGACATCGTTTCTCTTTACCAAACACCAGAAATGACTACTGTGACTTACGTAAAATTTTTATTTAACACCAAAGTAGTAATACCTCAGTAATATATATATTTCAGTTATAGAAATTTCTTTTCTTGCATTTTTAGGATACGGAATTATATAAAATCTTTGAAATATAGAGCAAAAGAGGGTTTTCTTGTTAGCTTCATTCTAGTTAATTAGAGAAAGACATGCAAGTAATTTTTTTAAGTATATTTGTAATTTTAACTTCCTATATATTATGTAAAATGCTCTAAAAAATCCAGATGGTAGGTATATGAGCATTCATTTTAAAATTTGATCAACTTCTCAATATGTCTGAAATTTTTCATAATAAATTTCTTAAAAGATACTCAGTAAATTCTTAATTATCAAGGGATGGGGCATAAAGGAAAGCTAACATCTAGAAGCATTTCCAAGCTACTACATTAGCCAAACTTTGAAAAAAGATGTTAAAACACGTAAGCTTGGGCTTCCCTGGTGGCACAGTGGTTGAGAGTCCGCCTGCCGATGCAAGGGACACGGGTTCGCGCCCCAGTCCGGGAAGATCCCACATGCCTCTGAGCGGCTGGGCCTGTGAGCCATGGCCGCTGGGCCTGCGCGTCCAGAGCCTGTGCTCCGCAACGGGAGAGGCCACAACAGTGAGAGGCCTGCATACCGCAAAAAAAACCCCACAAACAAACAACAAAAAAAACATGTAAGCCTATGTGTACACACACACACACACACCTTCTGCTGCTAATGAGAATAAAGGTGATAAGAAAAGATACCAACTATTAATAGTGGTTGACTTTGGTATGGAGAATACTGGATTTTTTCTTCTTCATGGTAGTTTTTTATACTTTATTTTACTTAGATTTAAATGCATTTTCATTATAAAATAATCTTTTAATGTTCTAACAGATCACAAATACACTTGAAAAGGTCAGAGATTGGCCTTAATCTCTGAGCACAGTAACAGAATCCTCAAGACAGTGGTCATCTTACTTTCCTCCAACTGATAACATACCAGGGCTTCTGAGACCTAAGACAAAGGATTCGCAGCAGGAGAGAAGTGATTATGGGAATCAGTCACACTGATATCCAACATATAAAGATATGAAATCGAGAAGCAGATCATTACACTGAGCCTGTCTCATTCTCAGAGTGGGCACCCTCATAGCTATGTGTCAGCAGTATTATTGCCCCGACACCACCTTTGGTTTCTGGGGCAACAGCAAATCTTACCTGAGTAAACCTATTTAGGAAAGACCTGGGCAAGCCCTTCCTTCCGCCTCCTTGTCTAAAAGGATTTTGACAACCAAAAATCTTCGTCTTCTCATGCAGCACTTGAAAGCTCATTCCCAACTCAGGAATATAGATCTCTCCTCGGTGGTCAAAACAAGCATTGAGTCCTTCCAAGACTGACTGCGAAGCCAGGTTAAGCTATTTGGAGAAGAAAGACCATATACTTATTTTATATGCTGTATAGCTGCTACAAAAAGCAAAAGAATAATATGCACAAAAAGTAGTCTTATCCTCAAGGGGGAAGGAGTTCAAGCAACATTGGTAACACTCTGCTTCTCAAGCTGAACTGATGTGTACTCATCCTATTATTTCATATATATGTTAGAGAAATTTGGGGTGTATAAAATAGCAATAATAAGTAAATAATAATAAGTAATAATAATTTGAAGTAAACTGAGTATGTAGGTTAAATTTTTTTAAAGCAGTTAAATTAGTCTCAAAAATAAAACTGTATCCATTATCTGCTCCTATACTGGCCTACTTTATAAATCATAGCTTACAAAAGAAACTTTCCAATACAAAGATATCTCACTTTCGCTCTGGGATTTTTTTAAGGTGAAGTAAGATAGCTCTTTACATACTTAAATAAACATCCTTCCCAGCTCAAATACTGAATAAACTCTCCAAATGGGCTTCAAAGTCATGATATAAACTACAGAAAGTAGATCTAACTAGGCCAACAGTTTTGTGAACAACAAGAACAAACACGAGGATTTGTGCGAGCGCCAGAAATGAAAAGAGCTGAGTGGAGGGCCTCAGATGCTAAGCTCAGAGCTCAGGGATGTGAAGCATGGGTGGTTTTTACGTAACATGGAAAAATTCAACTGTGAGACGTGAATCAGTAAAATGCAAATGGGCCAAAAATCAGACTATATTAGAATTTCAAGTGTCATGCTTACATAAGCACTCAAAACACAAACTCTGCTATATACCCACATACAGGTCAAGTTCTAAAAGCTGCTCTTATGTGTGACTGCAAGGCCAGAATGCCTTGCAGGCCCTATGTGCATTTCCACAAAATATGACTATGGTCAGTAGTCTTCTAGCTTTGAAACAGGGCACTCTTTTTTCCCTGGCTGATGATTATTCTATCACATATCTTTTTCAAAAAAATCTGGGGGGAATAAAACAAAAACCAAAACCCTCCTTCTCTTTAAGGTCTGGTAATTAGGAAGCAGCTCAGCAGAAAAGAAATCCATCCCCCTTACTGCAGACGCAAGGGGAGTCTGAATCTAGGGAACCTGCCGGGGTCTGTGTCAAAAGTCATCTGTGGCACTTTCATCACTCAAATCATTTAAGCTACACAACCACTTGCTCCCCTTTTCCGGAACTGACATTGCACATCCCGAACTAACTCAAATCCTTTGGCCACAACCTTCAATTTTTTTATTTTGTGCCTCACTTCTCCATATCTCTCTAGCTACCTGTCAGTCAGAGATTCGACACTTATCACATATCACATGATGTGCTCTGTTTTTCTGGTCATTAATTTATCCCATGTGCACATATAACATTGACCATTTTCTCACCATTTTTCTATGTCTCTTCCTACTATAACTTTCCCCAGCCTCTCTGCTGAAATGAGGTGGTTGGCACTATTTGTAAACTATGTTTATCTCTGAAAATAAATACAAATACAGCAAGCCTGCCAGCGACTAGAGCATAAAACTAGTGAAGAGGCACTTTTTCTGGAGGCTAGCTCACGAAAGTAGGCGAGTTTGTAGGTTATATTGGGTTGGCCAAAAAGTTCATTTGGTTTTCCGTAAGATGGTATGGGAAAACCCAAACGAACTTTCTGGCCAACCCTATACATGGGGGGAGTTCTGTATATGCTTTCTGACAAGTGACTTTTCTTATTCATAAAAGAGACCACGGAGGATTCTTTTCATCAGAGAATTTGCCTTTACTAGCCAAGAGCATGATCATCTATTGCGAAATGCCCTCAAGCCTCGAAAAGTTCTGCCCCCACCCCCATTTCTCACACTTGTAGTCCCACGTTGGCACAATGGGCCGTCCTCTCACCTCATCCAACACAATCCAATGGCCTGCCTTCAAGGCTGCCAGCAAGGGGCCATCGCGCCAGGCAAACTCTCCTCCCTTGCCACCTTCAACAGGTAGATCTGCTCCAAACAGGTCTGTGATGTCCTTTGAGAGGAGGAAGAAATGGAGAAAAGCCAACATTACACAGAAAATGAACTAGATCCCAAGACCCCAAACGTAAAATGGTAAATACTTAGGCCTTGTACCACTTTTTAGTCTTACCCCCAAGAGAGAACTAATCAATCCCAGAACTCTTTACCAGGAGCCCAGATATGCCCCAAGCATCTTATCATCACAATAGTCTAAGCATCTATCAACTGGAGCTCTAGATCAACAGTTCTCAACATTGGATGTACTTGGAAATAAATTGGTGACCTTAAAAAACAAAAACCACACACACCAAAAACAATGCCCAGGCCCTCCTCCCAGACCCCATCCCAGGAGATTATTTAATTTGTCATCTCTGTCCCATATTTTCATACGATTGTTTAAAGGGTCATTTTATCTGTAATTGATATTTTTAGAAAGGACAAAAATAGAGAGGCTGTGTTACAATAAAAATTGAAATGAGTGATTCCCTCTCAAAAGAGAATTACAGGGCTTCCCTGGTGGCGCAGTGGTTGAGAGTCTGCTTGCCGATGCAGGGGACATGGGTTCATGCCCTGGTCTGGGAAGATCCCACATGCCGCGGAGCGGCTGGGCCTGTAAGCCATGGCCGCTGAGCCTGCGCGTCCGGAGCCTGTGCTCCGCAACGGGAGAGGCCACAACAGTGACAGGCCCGCGTACCGCAAAAAAAAAAAAAGAATTACAATAAAGCATCCAGAGAGAATACTACTACATGTGTCATCTATTAATGAACACAAAAGGAGAATTAGGTTTGTGGGTCATGTTGCTATGGTCTTTATCACCACGAAATATTTGGGGTTCTGACATCGTGATTATTTCTGGCTAGAAAACTCTATAAATAGATAAAAACAGGGCTTCCCTGGTGGCGCAGTGGTTGGGAGTCCGCCTGCCGATGCAGGGGAAACAGGTTCGTGCCCCGGTCCGGGAAGATCCCACAGGCCGCTGAGTGGCTGGGCCCGTGAGCCATGGCCGCTGAGCCTGCGCGTCTGGAGCCTGTGCTCCGCAACGGGAGAGGCCACAACAGTGAGAGGCCCGCGTACCACAAAAAAAACCAAAAACAAAAACAAACAAAAAACAGATAAAAACATTACTCCCTACACCTACCCCCATCAGCTGTAGCATGACTTAAGCTTACCGTCTGCTCTGACAAGTTGATTCGGACAAGTGTGTTGCCTGAAGCCTTGGCTAAGGCTCCCACCAAGCTCGTCTTGCCCACACCAGGGGAGCCCTCCAAGAGGATAGGTTTGTTCAGTTTTGTAGCTCTTAAGAGCCTCTGGGCATTCATAGCTGTGGTGCCCGCGCTGAGTGCATAGTCGGCGATATTATTCCTGTGCAAGACAGGTCCTGAAGTGGAGAAAAGAAAAGCCACATATAAGCTGGACATCACCAAATCATACATATATATCAACTGGAGATTAAAAGAATCCACCAAGTAGACTGTCAGTCAGTGAAGTACCATCTGTGGTGAAAACGCTTAGCCCTATTTTGATATTTCCTCACTTTTGGGTCCATGAAATGCTTTCCAGGAAGAGCCAGCAGCATACTTTCTTCAACTGTGCCTACTACACAGATCTCGGCACTTCCTACACCTACATCTATACATACTCCTATAGGTCGAAACTGCAAGCATACTTCTTTCCTTTCACAACCTACACCTGGAATTACTACTACATGTACTTGTACAATTTACCTTATACTTGTATTTTCCTAAAAGTCAAGTGGACGTTTGGTATATAAGCCCATATAAACAATTTCATCCAAGGTTTTTAGGCCACCAAGACAATTCAGGATGCATCCTTAACCCATAATACAGCTGAAGTGCAGGACTAATAACAGTCTTAGAAGGCTTAATATTTATGCCACTATGTCTCCTGGCAGAAGCTGTTGGTACATCAGTTTGGAGGCAGTGGGGCTAGGAAAACATTTATTACCTCAGCTACGGAAGCAGAAGCAAGGACCACCCCAGTCCCAGGCCACAAGCACACAGCTCCTACACGAGAGAACTGAATACTACCATGATGGCTTAGGGAAGGGACCTAATGGTTAGATCACGGGGGAACCCCATCAGGGATGAAGACAGTACTGTTGAAGAGGGAGAGGGAAAGAGGCAATGTTCCATTCAGCCTGGAAGCTAGGCTGGTTTAGTTCACCACTGAACCCCCGCTAACTGCCACTGCACCTCTACACATTCCAGGCACTCAACAATTTTCGACACAGAGAGGAAAGAAGGGACAAGAAATAGATGACTCTGCTAGAGAAGCAACGATCCGAAAAGTCCAGAGTGCCCTGGAAAGATATCTAATATAACTGCCTCATTTAAATATTTGACAGAGGCAACCTAATAAGAGCAAGGATTAGAACTGAAATCCACCTGCATTTCCTATTTAATCACTCATTTATTCATCCATTCACTCACTCAGCAGACATTCTCTGAATGCCTATGACTGCTAGGCTATGTGGCAGATGCCAGGGACAGGAAGATGAGTGACACCTGCCCTCAAGGGTTCACAAAACTGTTTTTGTAAAAGGTGATAAAGTTCTATAGTTGAAACATTATGGGCTGAATTACCACTATAGGAAAGGTCTTGTTTTGAGCACCAAATAATAAACATATAAATGCATTTTTATGGGACAATTTACTTATGTATTAAAGACTGTATTTTCTATTTTTATATGCCTGTTATATATTTTTTAACCACTCACACAATTATGATTACGCCAAGTCAGATTCTAACTCAGATATCTAGTTCAAAAGTAATCATGATATAGTAAAGTTAAAAGTCACAATAAAGGTCAAGTATTTGTAAACCACAAGAAGAGAATCTTATTTATTTAAAATCATTCTTACCCCTTGGTATAAAAAATGGATGAATTCCCCAAAGGTTATCTATCCCAGTGAATTCTTTGGCTTTGAGTCTGTCATAAATCTTCAATTCGTTTTTCTGACTTTCTGTAAGTCGGACGACCTTGGAAAGTTTCTTGATTAGGAATTTCAGACATTCTTTGCGAGCCAAGAGAGCTGTACCAAACCCAGATGAAGTTACCCCTAAAGGAAGAGGATTGGTCCATCAAACAACAGCAGGGCACCCAGCTTCACAACCACTCAGCAGGAACTCTAGGACGGGCTCCTGAATCACAGCCAAAATACGATTGCTAGTATAACCAGCCCTAAGAAGGAGTGTGACTCCCCTCTCCCCACAACTGTCACGTCATCAATTCAGCAGCAGCTTATTCAGTAAAGCACTCCAGTCACTCTGTGAGAAATCAGTCTGGAGAAAAGAGTAACTAATATGGTACTTTTAGTCATGTGGGCTGTATTTCTAATTTTCATAGCTGAAAAAAACTTAAACGTTAAATTTAATAAAACTGTAGTAAGCTTAAAACCAACCACAGGATTCAGGCCCGTGAACTCTGAATGACCGCATTCAGAGGTGCCATGTGACGCTCTTCAGGAGCACGAGCGCTCCCAGCAGCCTTCTTTCTATCATAAGCGCTGCTTCACATTTACTAAATCCCTGGTCTATAAGCAACGAAAAGTTTTCGCGTATCTTTTACACCAATTGCCTCTCAAAAAGAGTAAAAGAACAAGAGAGCCACTGTGAGTCTTGGAAATGTTAAAGGCATCTGGCTCAGAGGTCTGGGCTTGCTCCACCTCACAGTCCCCTCTACCCTCACCCCCTTGTTCTCACCAGCTAACAGACAACATACCTGAACCTATTCCATCTATGTACACCAGGCAGGCGGCGTGGACAAAAGACGTCACTGTGGAGATGGTCTCCGGCCTTTTCAAAGCAGCTTCCTCCCCCATTGTGTTCATGAAGTTAACCCAGGACAGGATATCTCTGATACTGACCACACACCTTCGGCCAAACTCTTGGTGGGTCAGCCAGTCAGTGAAATCCAGCATCACCTCAGCTATGTCAGCCCCTAAGACACAAGAAAGCAAAGGTATTTGCTGTTTGGGAAGACGCCGGACAGGGATTTGCAACCTGGGGCCCACTGATGGTTTAAAAGGGATCTATGTTTCATGAGATTATATGCAAATTTTTGTGAATGTACATTAATACTTTTTCTAAGCAAATGGGGTCCACGGCTTTAATCACATTCCCATAGGGTTCAAGAACAGCATTCTACCCCTACCAAAACAAACAAACAAAAAAACACCAGAAAGAAAACTTTGAGAATTAAAGTCTAAGAAAGCACCCTGAAAACAGCTCAAAGAAATAAAGTATTCATTTGGTTCGTGTTCAGATACAATTTTGAAGACAAGACACAATGATTTTAGAAAACATACAGATTTATTTATATTTTTAGCTGATTCAGTGGAATGGGGATTATCATGATTTCAGTGGCATTTAGTCTAGGTTTTTTTGTTTGTTTGGTCCATCTGTTCATCCATCACAATTTAGCAAATTAGAGGATTCACAAATTATGTTTCGTGGTTCAAGTTAATGACTGTTCTAATTTTCACAATTTCATATTGTAAAATATTTGTCTGGAAACAAAATAAGTCATACACAGACATTCAAAGCAATGACAATCAAATTTAGTAGAGTACTTCATATAACTTCTAAAGTCAATAGTAAACATTTATCTAAAAAGTATGAATACCAAGGAATGTTTTTTAAAAAGAAACTATGATGAGGAATCAGCACTGCTGTAATAAAAAGTAGACTATACAGTAACAGCTTTCAAGCTACACTGCAAACTGGTTAGAAGAAAAACACTAATTACAGAAAAAAACACAAATCTTAAGAAAGAACGTAAAATGACAACTCATGGGGGAAAGTCTAGTTAACGAGGAAAGAAATTAAATACTGTTTCAAAAGCTAGATGTTAAACATGAGTACCTGGATCCACATTTCAGAGTGGAAAAAATCTGACGTAAATCAAGGACTTAAGGAAAATGAAATAATTTATCCATTAATAAAGAGAAATTAAATCATGACTATTAAACAGAAGATCATCAGAGATAAAGTGGATGGGATGGGTTCATATATGTATTTTTGTTTGTTTGTTTTGTTTTTTGATTTTTGCAGTAGGCGGGCCTCTCACTGTTGTGGCCTCTCCCATTGCGGAGCACAGGCTCCAGACGCGCAGGCTCAGCAGCCATGGCTCACGGGCCCAGCCACTCCGCGGCATGTGGGATCTTCCCAGACCGGGGCACGAACCTGTTTCCCCTGCATCGGCAGGCAGACTCCCAACCACTGCGCCACCAGGGAAGCCCCAGATATGTATTTTTTAACAACAAATATTGAAGATAACAGAAAAGAGAAACCTACATGATAAATATATTAAGGAATATTATGCAAAAATATACAAATAGCAATGTGTAAAATAATAGTTATTTCTAAATAAACTACAGAGAATGTTCCATTCACTAGTAATAAAAGAAAATGAAATTTTAGAATATCCATTAAATTAACAAGGATAAAATAACAGATTTCATTGTAATTAAAAAGAAAAAAAATGACGGGAATTCCCTGGCAGTCCAGTGGTTGGGACTTGACGCTCTCAGTATTGGGGCCTGGGTTCAATCCCTAGTCAGGGAACTAATTAAGCTGCTGGCAGCACTGTGAATGGGGCCAACTTTCTGGAGAGCAATCTGGCCACAACCGATGGGAGCTCGGAAGTTCCTAATTTCTACTTCTAGAAATACAACTCAAAGAAAAGCTCTGAACAATATGTCATTTTAATGAAAAGAGAATGCTTTGAGAAATACTGGTCAATGAGAGTTTGAGAATGGCAAAAGCAGCCCACATGCCCTTCAGAGATCAATTTTTTTTTAAATACATCAATTTCATCAATACGTCAAATATAGAAAAGGTTTCATTACAGAATCTTTTTTTGTTATATTATCCATGTATGCATAATACTACTATAGAGATTTGTGAACCAAAAATAATAGAGAAAGTAAGTGGTACCCACAGTGGTATTTATATTTTCATTAAGACGATGCAGTAAATATATCTTAAATACCCTAAATCAATTTAGAATCCATAATAGTTGAAATATTAAATTCAATTAATCATATATATCCTTAAAGAAAATCTGGGGAAAAGCTATGTCTAGTTTCCTTTTTTTTTTTGGCGGTGTGCGGCTCGTGGGATCTTTGTTCCCTAACCAGGGATCGAACCTGTGCCCCTCTACAGTGGTAGCATGGAGTCCTAACCACTGGACTGCCAGGGAACTCCCTAATTTCCTGTTTTATATTACACAATTTAAAAAATGTTTTTATGCTGTGCCACCCTGATCCATTTCCAAATGAAAAGACTGATATAAATTATTAAGCCACTTCTCCCTCATGCTCCATGTTCCCTCAGGGTCTCTAATGCCTCCCCAGGGATGTCTGCTGCCATGCAGCCTGGAAAGCATGGAGTAAACAAGCTCCTTAAGGACAAGCCATAAGGCTCAGAATAAGTCCTAGGGGTCCCAGTGCTTATGCCCTGTGGAGGAACAGTTTGCTCAGTTAAACATGAAAAGCACCGATGATGCAGCAAACATCGCAGCTTAACAGCAGTTGCATCCTCCGCCATTCTTATCACAATCCAAGTTCCTCAGAAGAGTAAGCAGCCCATATGAGATTCAGAGGTTACTTCCTTGGGTGACCCAGTCCCAACCCAGAGCCGAAAGACAAACCATGCCAGCTTAACAATTTCTGTCTTCTCCTCCTCTTTTTAGTTGAATTTTCACCATAAGTGCACCAATGCACACAACCAAGGTAACACACAAGTTCTGATTGTGGGCTATAGACCAATATTATTGGACCACCTGGGAACTTGTTAGGAAGGCAAATTCTCATGCCCTACACCAGACCGACTGAATCAGAAGCCCTGGGTGCAGGGCCCTGCAAGCTGTATTTAAACAAGTTGTCCAGGTGAGTTTGGGAATCGCAGGCTTAGTCAATTCTGCACCACTGAGTAGCTGTGATATTGGTGGAGCCAGGGGAACTCCAGCTGTTCAGACAGCACTGTGTACACCCGTGAATACTGAGGTTCAGTAAAGGCCCTTCTTAAAAGGAAGTCTGTGCTCAGGTGACTAAAGAGCCGATCTTTCCTAATATACCACAGATGAGGCTGGGACCCATGCACCTACTCTCCACAGCCATCCTACCTGTTTTTGAAGCTGTGCTTTAGCGTGCCTTTAAAAAGCTGAACATATCCATGAACCTCAATCTCAAAGAAGCAGACATCCTTTTATATTCTTTAAGACAGAGAGGCAAAATGATCCAAAAAACTACTTGTTTTAGGGTTTGTATTAAGGCTTAGAACCAGATCTAGGTCCTGAATTTAGCCCATTCAATGCCGAGAATATGGGATTAATCAGGGCAATCTAGGCTCAATTTGAAAAAAAAAAAAAAAAAAGTATAATAAATGTTTTGGCTCTTACTGGATATTTTAAGAATTATTAAATTTAGGTTACAAGTCTATGAGAACTTTTAAAATACTACTCTATTTTCCTTGTGTTTGAAATTTTCATAATAAAAGGAAAATTTAAAATAAAATAAAGTGACAACTACTAAGGAAATGTAGTTTAAAATTCTATGAACATTTTCTAACGGTGGTAATGATTAAAATTTAAACCATATTTCCTTATCTTTAGCCAACAAATATGCCTTATACATAAAGATGGCCGACAGGTGAAACAATCAGAAAGCTAAAACGTAGTAACCCGGTGATGGAAGCAAGGTGAAGAAGGGATACTTCGGTAGAGGGCAACAGGCTAGTATCACGTCTTCCTTAGATCTCTCTATTTGTTATCACTTCTCCATAGAACAGGCCATACACACCTACTGCTAAACATGCTATTCCCCTCCCTCCAACACACACACCCACCCCACCGGCACCACCCGAACACTCTCACCTTTATGATCTGTTCTGCCCAGAGACAATCCTGGGCGAAGATTATGGCTGATAATCTGAGTTAAGTCTTCACGGCTTGTGCTTTGAGGGCACCATATTTCTGTAAAACGGTTTCTTAAGGCAGGAGACAGCTACAAAGAACACAAATTCTAATGTGAATTTAATACCTATGAGGAAAGCTAGAAAACAAATCCTTTGAATGAATGCTGGCTGTGAATGTGGCAGGTACCCAATGCTTCTTTTATCACCTCTACTACTGTCTATAATTCACTGAACACCTATTTGTCCAGCTCCTTCCACATGTCATCTCATTATCTCCACCACACTCCCCGAGCTCGTACTACCACCCCTTTCTTTATAATCATGGTAGAGAACTTCAAGGTCTTATAGAGTCTGTAGTGCAAGAAGGATTCAGCCCCCGTAGACGACTTCCAAACCCCAACACTTTCCCCTAAGCAAAGGCCCTTCCCTTTACTTTCCCTTCAGCTACTTGACTGGTGGTTTGGAGAAAATAAACGCTATCTTCCCATGGGGGAGAGCTGTCTGAAGTAGAAGGAGAAAACTTTGATGTGGCTCAAAGGGAGTGAAATTGCAAACAGGTATATATTTACCTCTTGTATGACAAAGAACTGTTTAGTCCTCCAGTCTCAGGGCCTTTGCCCTCAGTCTGGATTCATCCTACCCTCCCCCTAGGTCAGATAACACCCGCTCACAAAAGTTCACCAACGATTTTCTTTTACTGGACAGATCAACTCCATCCTCCGCCTACCTGGCCTAGCACAGCAGGACCAGGAGCAACGCCTGGACCCAGGAGCAGCTCAGCAAAGGCACCAGGGGTCGCATGTGCTGCTCAGCACCATCTCGGCTGAGCAGGATCATGGTTCCAGGATCCCACCTCCCTCTGCAGCAAGGCAGGCAGAACCAAAAGCTATCTTTCCCTTCGGTAAAAGCCGGCAATCTCTGTCTAAAAAAAACTTAAGCTAACCTGACAGGCAAGTTAACACATACATCCTTGACATCAGATCTTTCTGTGCTATTTCCATGTGCCACAGCGCCTGTTTTCATACTTTGAAACTGTGCTGTATGTTATTTCTTCCCTCCAGTACATTTCCCAAAGCACAGTGATCATCTTTCTTCTTATCCTACTGAGGAAAATCAGGCCCTAAATATCATTTCCATATTTCACGCAGCCACCAAGTTACCAAGAATCTTAACTACTTTCACTCCCGATCAACCCATTTCTGCTCATCATCCTGATCTACTACCACACTACCCTTTCCCTAACCTGAACACACCAGGGTCCCACACACAATGCAGACTTCTCCACTGAGAGGCTTCGTGAGCCTGGAAGCCGTGGGGCTTGGGGGACCCTCATACCACCTTCTGAACAGAAGAAATCACCCTCACCCTTTCCTTTACCAACAGTCTGAGGGGGACCCACACGACCCCTGAGGGAACAGATACTCTCCACCTGCAAAACCAGGACAGGATCCTGACTGTGACTGCTTTTTTGTCACTTTAAGTCATTCATATCACCACTCTCGTGTTTAACAGAGTAGACTCTAGAAGCAGAACGGGAGAATAAACTTCAGTTTCAACTTTTCTCATCCATAAAACTAGCGTAATAACTTCCACACAGAGCTCTCATGAGACTTTGTTAACTTAAGGTATGTAAAAAGCCAGGCAAAGTGATTGAAATAATGAAATTTCAGGCACATACAAAAGTGAGACATCAAATAAGGAAACGTTTTATCTGTCAGAATTATTTTTCAACCTTATAATGGCTCTCTCTGGATTTTTATCTTTTACTCAGTTTTTACCACATAAAATTCCAGACCCATTTTTACATACTGTATTTATGGGTACAGTGAGCTGAGGTCAAAAGGCAGAAAAAAATTATGCTTCAAGAGCACAGTTTTACCTCTTTTTTCCCGAAGTCACCCCCGGGGTTCATGGTTGCCAAGATACGGAATTTCTTCCCAGCAGTCAACAGCTCTACCTCATTATCCTTGTCCTCTAGGTTGCCTTTCTCAGCTAATAACAGAGACTTTTCCACCTCGAGGACACTAGAAGAAAAATTGGAGAATATCAGATTAGAAAAGCCTTCTGTATTCTATTCTGTGGTCTTCAGTGTTCTCAAAAAGGGAAAAAAAAGTCATCTCCTTTGCTGAGCTTTCACTTTAGTTAATGGTTTCCTGCCACAAACTTCAAAGTGAATAGTTATCCCTATTCCTATGTAGTGGAACAACAGTTCTGATCAAAAGAAAAAGAATTCCTTTTCCCACTTACATCAAGACACTTGTTTTAAAAAATGGGAGCCTAACTTCTTAAAAAATGGGAGCCTAACTTCCCTGGCGGCACAGTGGATAAGACTCCACACTCCCAATGCAGGGGGCCTGGTTTTGATCCCTGGTCAGGGAACTAGATCCCACATGCATGCCGCAGCTAAGAGTTCGCATGCTACAACTAAGGAGACCACCTGCTGCAACTAAGGAGCCGGTGAGCCACAACTAAGACCTGGCACCACCAAATAAATAAATATTTTAAAATAAATTAAATAAAAAATGGGAGCCTAGCATACAAGTGTTCATGGCAGCATTATTCACAGATATAGAAACAACCCAAGTACCAAGAAGAGGTGAATAGATAAAAAAATATGGTATTATCTACACAATGAAATACTATGAGGAACAAAAAGGAACACACTAATGATATAGGCTATACCATGGAGGGACCTCAAAACATTGACGCAAAGTTAAAGAAGAGACCATTTATATGAAATCTCCTGAAAAGACAAATCTATACAGACATGAAGTGGATGAGGAGTTGCCTGGAGCAGGAGGTGGCATCAAAGATAAACTGTAAATGCACAGGAGGGATGCTACTGGGATGATAAAAATGTAAACTGAATTGTGGTGGCTGCAAAACTCAGTAAATTTACTAAAACTCGAATTAGGGGACGTCCTGGCGGTCCAGTGGTTAGGACTCTTGGCAACCGCACTGCTGGGGTCCGGGGTTCGATCCCTGGTCGGGGAACTAAGATCCCACAAGCCGTGCGGCGTGGCCACCGCCCAACCCCCCAGCCCCCTACACACAAAGAAACAACCCCCCCCCAAAAAAAAGGAAGAAAGGAAAAAAATAACTTATTGAATTATACATTTAAAACAGGTACACTTCATGATATGTAAATTATACCTCGATAAAGAGAGAAACACAGGTATTCATCAAGATTCACACTGATCTGAGGTTTTCTGTTTTGGGTTTTTTTTTTTTTCTTTTTCTTTCTGACCAGGCAGCTTGCGGGATCTTAGTTCCCCGACCACGAAATGAACCAGGGCCCTTGGCAGTGAAAGCGTGGAGTCCTAACCACTGGACTGCCAAGGAAGTCCCTGTTTCGTTTTTTCCCCCCGGGGTTATTTCCATTTATTTTACTTTTAGTAATATAATTTTTTTGCTATCTCATGGCTGAACACCTATTTTGAAGAAACAATGATTTATTTTTCTAATCAAGTGACCAAGCTGCTGAGTCTTAAGGTCTCAACAAATGCTGCATCTTACTATTTTCATTGCACAACAAGACTTATTTTGATTACTCTGGTAAATAGCAATTTTGCTTCTCCAGTGGTTCTTATTTGCCAGTCAGGACAGATGGCTGGTTCACACGGTGGCTACTGCTTTCGGGCGGTTTCTGTTAGGTGAGCCCTCATTTCCGGTATCTCATCAGGGATCCGTCCATCGGGACTTATCTACATGGTTGGCCAAGGCATCCTGCACTGGCTATCAGGGCTTCATTCTGTTGAACAGGATATTCCTGAAATCTCATTGATATCCTTCGTGTCATTTTTAAACATTTCTGGAAGCAATGTTCTGAGCAGGTGAGGTCACTTCAGGCTTTACTTCTCTTGTCCTGAAGTCTTTCACACTGCAAAAAGCAGGTTTACCGTAGGCTTACTGTGTAGGTTTTGAGAAACTTCTTAAACTGTTTTATCTGATCAGATTTCAGTATTTGTGCAGCCATATTCTTTCAGTACGTTCACTAGTCACCTTTTCTGATGCATGAGTTCCTTTCTGTTCTGGAAAGGCATCTTTGCTTGAATGTCTCCAGCAAAGCCTGATCTCTTACTCATGCACATGCTCTCACATCCGACACCAGTATGCGGCTAGGGGGCTATGTGGCCAGCCAAGTCTGGTGTGGAGGGTCAGCGTCCTGGTCTGGGGTTTTGAGAGGCCTTACAGCTGTAACATCCAGGATTTTGATTCTAGTTCTTTGAAAAAAAAAATTAAGATAATGGCCACATAATTTGCCTTAAAAAAGAGTTTTAACTTGGGCTTGTTTGTTTTAGCCCTATCCTCCCATAGTCCCATCTTTCTGATTATTGACAGCTAAACAGAAAAACTAGGTCTCTTAAAGACACTGAGTGCTAAAGCCAAAAAGGCAATAGCTCATCATCATTTTCAAACAGTTACTGAATACAGTGTACCTGTGGGGAACATTACTGCGTACAAGAATTAATATCTATAAAATCCAGACCCAGGGTAAACCTCTTACACTTGTGTACCTGTTGAGTCTTTCCAGGACAGAGTCGTCGGCTAGGGAGATCTCATCCAAGAGGAAAAAGCCGTCCTCCTTCATGGCCAGAACCAGAGGCCCATCATGCCACTCAAAGAGTCTTGATGTGTCCATTTCTTCCTATAATTTGGAAAAGAAGAGGGCGAAATTAAAGGGCAGGTGGCTCCACAAGACAATACACATGTAGCTGGTGGGCGTCTGCTGGAGTTGCTCTGCAGAAAAAGACTGGAGAACAGGAATAGATCTCGCCTAACAGGATGCTTGTGGAGGTCCCTTGTAGACCAGTGAAAATCTGAAGATAAGGCATGTATCAAACCTGTACACCCCACCAGGAATAAAATCCCACAGTTGACTCTCGCACAGAGCTGACTGCAATTCTTTAAATGAACATGTTATCATTTGCTCAGGACAAACCTTGTCATTTGGCTTCTGTCTCACAGGTCGCAACCCCCCCAAGAAGTCCGATGTCTCCATGTGTAAGTGGCAGTTGACCGAGTATAATTTCTGCTTTGCCAAGGCCGCAAACACTTGACAGATAGTAGTTTTCCCACACCTGTTAAGAGATACACACCAGATTAACAAGGAGCATGAATTCCAAATACACACCCACGAACACCCCAGTCAACGAGAGAGGGGAGCTCTGGCCACAGACACTGCTGGCCAACACAGGGCATCTAGCCAACACAGGGCGCCTGTCCCTTGGCTCAGTGGGCCCTTCCCCAAAACACAGCACCCTACCATGTCTCTTATCCAGAAGGGCACACACTACATGAACTCTACTGAATTGAACTGAACCCTCAAAACGAGTTACTGTCTCCCCACTTTACCCAGTGTCTCCAACCAGCAGCACTGGTTCACCAAATTCCAACGCCCTTCCCACCAGCATCGCCAGTCTCCGCATGCCCTTGGTCCACACGACGTGGCTGAATTTAGACTCCAGTGTGGATATCTGAGTAGACAATTTACCTATCAAAGGTAGAGTACATATTTAGGTTCTAATATGAATACAATTCAATTTATTCTCCTCTGGATGTGATGGCCTACTCACTCAGCAATTTTAGGAGATTTTCTTTGGAGAAGAGGGATTGAGGACACAATTTTTTCTTGAAATGTTTTTCAAGGACTTCTTGAATCACATCAACCTCCTCCTGCTTCCTGACTCGGCCTGCCAGAAGCATAAAACCTTGAAAGAAAAAAAAAAGGAACCGTCAAGTGTCAATACCAAGGGACACTGATACTATGGAGCATTAGCTGCTGGGAAGAGGAAACCTGAAGAACTACTTTGGAAAACCAGGAGAACTTACTACAACTAGCGATATGCCTGCACTCTGCCTTGGCAACACGACTTCTAGGTAATCCAACACAAATGAACTCACGTGCACCAAATGACACTCAGGAATGTTCAGAGCAGCTTTTCTTTCTAATAGCTAAAAAGCAGAAATGACCCAAATGTCCATCAACAAGAGAACAGACAAACATATCACGGTATCTCCCATACAATGGGTTACAACACAGTAATAATTTAAAAGGAATGAAGTCCTGATGTACAAAACAGCATGGCTGAATCTCACATTAGATTGAGTGAAAAGAAGCCAGACACAAGAGTACATACTGCATGATACTATTTAGATGAAGCACAAGCTCAGGCACAATCCATCACTGGTGACAGATGTCAGAGCAGCGATTATCTATCTCTAGGAGTTAAGGCTGGCAAGAGCCATGAAGGAATCTTCTGAGGTACTGGAAATATCCTAAATCTCTCCCGAGGTGGTGATTTACCTGGGTACCCACATATGTAAAAATACATTAAGCTGCACATGAAATAACAGAGCACTTTACCCCCTTTACTGTTACATTTTATGTTATACCTCGATAAAGAAAGTTTAAAAAAGGGGCTCCTCCTTGTACTCTTTCCCAGCGAAGAGAAAATGTAACTCTCATGGGTCAGTTTTATTTCCTCCCCACGCTTAGTAACCACCCTGTTAAGGATTCATCAAGACTTTTCAATTCAGAAGATTCAGAAAGGCTTTCTATGCTAGCACAGAGAGGAACATACAAATTCTTCCCATTGATTAAACCAAAGTAAACAAACCTGAGTCTCAGATGATGTAACTACCTTCGCTCAGAACTCTGGTATTATCCAACCCGTCAGTTTTCTGTACGTCTCTAAGGCGCAAGCATAACTCTCCATGGTCACCACAATGCAGATAAAAGGTGCTCAAAGACCCCCACCAACCACCTGCCTAAACTCCTAAAGGTGTTATGTCCATATCCTGACTCCCACAGGTAGCCACCTGAAGCTAAGAGTGAGAAAACCTTAGCAACCAAAACATAACAGCACAGAGGCCTGCAGAAATAGGACCACTTACAACATCAGTCAGGACTTGAGGGAGAACGGCTCTGTTCCTGCAATGCCTAGTTAAATATATATACTGACGACAATTTGGGCAAGATTTGTTGTACTAACACAGCATGCAATCTGCCCTAAGTCCACAGTTAGAGAGCATGTGCTGAGAGCATACCATCGTTGGCTAAGTGCTGCAACCAGTCATACTCTTTCTCCGTCTGCTCAGCCAATCTGTATCGCTCAGCCCATCGGAACAGATCACGGAGGGTGATGAAGCCTTGCTTTCCAGCAAACACTGAAGAACCTCTGCGATAGGACTATTAAAGGACGAAAACAAATGAAAAAGGGCAATGGCAAGCGTACAGTACAACTTATACAAAATTCCTGACAAATTTAAGCTCCCATAAAAATGATTCATTCCACTAAGATTAATTTTTCTTAAATGTAAAGGGACTGCAGGGCTTTCCTGGTGGCGCAGTGGTTGAGAGTCCACCTGCCGATGCAGGGGACGTGGGTTCGTGCCCCGGTCCGGGAGGATCCTGCATACCGCGGAGCGCCTGGGCCTGTGAGCCATGGCTGCTGGGCCTGAGCGTCCGGAGCCTGTGCTCCACGGCAGGAGAGGCCACAGCAGTGAGAGGCCCGGGTACCACAAAAAAAAAAAAAAAAAAAAAAAAAAGGGGGGGCAAAAATTAGAGAA
>NW_020175672.1:5263567-5371937 GCF_003031525.2 Neophocaena asiaeorientalis asiaeorientalis | reverse complement strand
GGGGGGGGCACAGCAGTGAGAGGCCCGGGTACAAAAAAAAAAAAAAAAAAAAAAAAAGTAAAGGGACTGCAATCATTTGAAGATAAATGTTCAAACCCATGTGTAAGTAAAGAACATAACAAATAATGGAATTCCATCTCATATAACACATAGAAAACAATTACGAATAATAATGCAAATAGTGGCAAACACGCAGGAAAATGAATCCCGCAGTGTGGGACCCCAGTAGTAAGAGTGGCAATTATTAGCTTTCTAGAAAGTAATTTAACAGTGTATAATTCTGATAAAAACCACTTTTAACCCCATAAAATAAATGGGTTATTCTTGGGACTTCCCTGGTGGTGCAGTGGTTAAGACTCCACGCTCCCAATGCAGGGGGTCCGGGTTCAATCCCTGGTCAGGGAACCAGATCCCAGATGCATGCCGCAACTAAGAGTTTTTGCATGCCACAACTAAGGAGTCCACAAGCTGCAACTAAGGAGCCCACGACTGCAACTGAGGAGCCCATCTGCCGCAACAAATAAATAAATAAATAAATGATGAGTAAGTTCTGGGAAATCTTTAGGAAAAAAAGGGGGGGAGGAATATTCTTAAAAAAAAAAAAAAAAACTGTAGCTTTGTAGAACTGAAAAGGGAGGGCCACACATAAAGGATCTCTTTAGTTATGTCCATTCAAGGATTACACCCATTTAAAAAGCAAAAACTGCAGTTTGTTGATGCCAAATTCCAACCTAAGTAAAATGTTCCATATTATCCACAAGTAGGGAACTGTCATCACATATAATTATCAGAAAAATTTTAACATGGTATTAAATTGCCAATTTACAACACAAAACCAAAAACTGGATATTAATGGAATGAGTTTTAAAGATAAGATCCTTACTCTGAAAAAAATAATAAATGGGTGGATGGGCTGTTTCTACCCCAGGAAGCCTCAGATTCTGATCACCAAATCTCATCAACACAGTCCATTTGAAGCTAAGTGATGGAGAGATGGAATACCTGAAGCTCCAGCATGACTTTAACCAACTTGCTGCAGTAGGAGGGTGGCAAGCTACACCGCTTGTGCAAGATGGTTTCCAACTCAGAACTAGGCAGTTCATCAAAGTGCAATTCCACAAATCGATTCCTGAACGCTCTAGAAAGCATCTGGGAAACGCACAGAAACAACATGATACAAAGGACCTTTTCATTTAATTTTCAAAATGTATGCTCTGCTATTCACCACAAAAAGAAAAATCCTTCAAAAGAGGTAAAAACACCTCAGTGTTACCAAGACGACTTTTCTACTCAATTCGGTAACAAACAGGAGTAAGGGGGCAAATGCTACACACCTTTCTGCCTCCGTAAAGTCCTGGGGGATTCTGGGTAGCAAAAAGCATGAAGCGAGGATGTGCTTTAACAACTTCTTGTGTTTCCGTTATGAGCAATTCACGGTTATCATCCAACAGTCTGTTCAGTGCCTCTAGCACATCGGTAGGGGCCAAATTTAACTCATCTAAAATAATCCAATAGCCCTTTCTCATAGCATCAATAAGAACACCTTAGAGGAAATACATACTGAAAATTAGTGCATAAATTAGTCCAAAGTTTTTTTTTAAATGTTATATACAAATCAACAAATCCTAGATTATCATTAAATTTCAAAGCAAATTATTCTCTGCAGCTAGTCATGTCCCCAAATAATTTGTGGTTGTGCGTATCAAGGATGCATAATTTTCAATTAAACATACTCCGTTTTATTTTTTATTATTATTATTATTTTTTTGCGGTATGCGGGCCTCTCACTGCTGTGGCCTCTCCCATTGCGGAGCACAGGCTCCGGACACACAGGCTCAGCGGTCATGGCTCACGGGCCCAGCCACTCCACAGCATGTGGGATCTTCCCAGACCGGGGCACGGACCCACGTTCCCTGCATCGGCAGGCAGACTCTCAACCACTGCGCCACCAGGGAAAGCCACTCCTTTTTATTTCACACAAAGGGGGAGCCAAAGCTGATGAATATTACATTTACAACTTACTTTTTCCCCTGAAGTCCACTTTCATTTAAGTCACCACATTCTCATCTATTCTCAGCTTCCCTCTGTTAAATGCTTACCCCTCTTCTGATTCTCTAGGAAATGACGTAGTTCAACTGCACTCTTCAAAACTAGGCCCCAGGACTTCCCTGGTGGAGCAGAGGCTAAGAATCCACCTGCCAAGGCAGGGGACACAGGTTCCATCCCTGGTCTGGGAAGATCCCACATGCCACGGAGCAACTAAGCCCACGTGCCACAACTACTGAAGCCCATGCACCTAGAGCCCGTGCTCCACAACGAGAAACCACCACAAAATGAGAAGCCCGCGCACCACAATGAAGAGTAGCCTCCGCAACTAGAGAAAGCCCGCGTGCAGCAACGAAGACCCAACACAGCCAAAAATTAATTAATTTTTTAAAAAGCAAAAAAACCTAGGCCCCAGTCCTGTGCACAGCCAACAAGATTAGTGTGGCTCAAAGGAAGCTGGGGCCCTAACCATCACCCTTTAACCATCACATAGCTCAGGGAGAAAGAAAAAACAGCTATTATGGCGTCCATCCTGTGCCTCAACTGGAAAGGATGAAGATTGCTTGAGGAGACCCAAGGAATAGAATTACAACCTTACCTTCTTTAAACATGAGCTTCCCTGAGGAGCCGGATGTGTAACAACCAATGTACTCCTGAATATCTGTGTGCTCGTGGTTGTTAATACGCACACAGTGGTTACCAGTAGCTGCGGCCAGCCACCGTATCAGGCTTGTTTTACCCACTGATGTCTCTCCCTGAATCAGCACTGGATATGTTCTTTAAAGGATCAGCCAATAAAGCAATTAAAAAGAGAAAAAAAAAGACAGAAACCAGAATTAAATCATGTAGTATTTAAAAAAGAACAACTATAACATTTAACATCTTCATAAGAGAACATTTTTATATACCTATGCACTACTAATGGAACGTTTCTTAAGCCCTGAGAAGTTTCTATGTAAAAATGGTTCCTCAGGGGCTTCCCTGGTGGCGCAGTGGTTAAGAGTCCGCCTGCCGATGCAGGATCCCCAAAAAAAAAAAAAAAAAAAAATGGTTCCTCAGAAACTACCGAGGAAAGTAATTCCAGCCTCTCTTGCACTAGTGAGAAACAGTAAGCAGGAGTAACTGTTACACACTGAACAAGTAATGGGTAATGAGTATCCATCAGCAAAATACTAAAAAGCAACCTTAATGATGGCCAAAATAATGTGTCCATATTGCTCCCACCAAAGGTACAACTAGAAACGATGTTTTGTGTCTGGAGAAAAGTGACAGGATTGACTTAGAAAATAATTATTCACTCAGCCAATGAATAACAATAGAGCCCTTTGAAAGTTCAGCAAGTAGGACTAGACTTTCAGCAATGCCTATGCTGATAAGACATCACAGCAGTGTTAGAAAAGGTCCACACACCCTGCAGAGACCACTCGGACTATGTCTCTCAGGTTCAGCTTGACGGAAGACGTGAGGATGTATGTCTCATCTATTGTAGGTTCCTTGTCTCCCACCGAAATCCAGTAGCCTTCCACCTGGATAAGCCGACCTCCTTTTGGTTCTGGAATAGGCTGAAAGACACAAGAGTTAGAGAAATAACCCACAGACCCACGACAACTATGGCTTTCAGAGAGGGGTGTAAAGTGGGAAAAAAAACTGTCACCAAGAATGCTGCTTGTTCTGGATGCTTTCAACATTAAAACCCACAAATGAACATGAAAAAAAATTACTTTGAGGAAGGAGAACAAAATGGCGACACGTACTGGTTTTAAAATTCAGGTGGGGTTAGGGAGATATGGGGGAAAACTTGAATGAAAATACTTTCTCAGATAGTTTATGACTCAGTTCTCTTCTCTCATCTACCAAACATCCCACTCTAAGTATTTTGGTCAAAAACATGAATTTCATATAAACCACATTCCCAAAACATAGCCAGTGTTGTATTGGGGCGGGGAGAGCGGGGCACTATGCACTACTATGTTCTGGATCCCCTAGAAGACATTAAAAATAAAAGCAACCCTCCAGAGAAACTAATTTGTTAAGGATAATATTGTAGATGATGGCATAACCTTTTGAAGGTATGGTGGAAGTTAAGCTGATTTATACAAAACTGCCATTTTTATAGATCAAAAATGGTCAAATGGTGGTCAGATATATAGCTATAGAAAAGTGCTCTTCTAGAACATTTAGCCCCCTGACTTGAAGCCACAGTTGTAGGCACTGCTTTTAAGGACTTCTCAGTTGGGCAGAAGAGCAGTGAGAAAAAAGAACTGTTAAGCCACCATCATATATAAGCATGAGGAAAGCATACAAAAAAATAAGTGGAGGGGAATGGTAATGCGATAATAATCGAAGCAAGCTTGAGTCTTTTCTCAGCATTGTCACAGTTTACCAAAAGTATATATTCATGTGTTACTTGTGTAATTTTTTAAAAGGAAAAAACACTGAATCCAAAGTACCCACAATCCCAATGGCTCTTTCTTCCTAAAGAGCAAGCAATAGACAAACAAGTCAGTTTGTGAGCCAGTTTCTCTCAGCCTCTTTAAATCCCATGTTATTCTGTAATTTCCTCTGTCAAACTGAAATGGTGATTGTGTACAATAGAAACAAGGAAAGGAAAGGAGAAAAAAAGCCCAACCATCGATCAGAAGGGGGGTGTGCAGATAAACTGTGGCGCAAGCTTCCAATGAAATGCTATGTGACAATTAGAAAGCACGTCACTCACAGTGATCTGTGGTACAGACATAAAAATATATCCAGGATATAGTTAGGTTAAGAAAGGAAACTACAGAACATTCTTATGAGACGGTTTCATTTATATTACTTATATTACATATATACAGGCAGACCTTGGAGATTTTCCAGATTTGATTCCAGACTACGGCAATAAAGCAATTATCACAATAAAGCCAATACGGCAATAAAGCCAGTCACACAAATTTTTTGGTTTCTCAATGCATATGAAAGTTATGTTTACACTGTACTACAATCTATTAGGTGTGCAATAACATGTCTAACAAAGATGTACATATCTTCATTTTAAAATGCTTTATTGCTAAAAAATGCTAACCATCACTGACAACATAGGGTTGCCACAGACCTTCAATTTGTAAAAAACTGCAGTATCTACTAAGTGCAATAAAGCAAACTGCAATAAAGTGAGGTATGCCTGTATTAGAATTTACCTTGATAAATCTACACACACACATATATTAGAATTTGAATATATAAAAAAGATTTTTAAACTTTTAAATATATATATGTATACACACACACACAATTTAGATGGAAAGGACTAACTATAGGGTTTAAATCTCCAAAGATCAGGATTATCAGGAATTTTCACCACCTATGTTAAAATTTTGTGGAACAAACTGACAACTTTTATAATTAGAAACAAGTTTTGCAAAAAAACCAAAACCAAAATCAAAACAGCTAACAATTTGATATTTCAGCCTTTCATTTAAGTCAAAAATCAAAAAAGAACCTACCTGCTTCAGCAGACTTTTAACATTGCCAGAAACAATGTGCTGACAGATGAGCTTCTGAACTATTGGGTGCGATGCCCTGTCAAGCTGTGTTAAGAAACCCAAACAAAAGCCCTAGAGAAAACACAAGTGTAACACTATTTATCCTTCTGCAGTAACAGGCCAACTTATTTCAGAAACAAAATTCAACCTCTCGGGTGGTGCTGGTGCCCAGAACAACTTTTTTTTTAAAAGAATATATTTTTTATTATTTATTTTACTTTATTTTAATTAATTAATTATTTATTGGCTGCGTTGGGTCTTCGTTGCTGTGTGCAGGCTTTCACTAGTTGCGGCGAGCGGGGCCTATTCTTCGTTGCAATGCGTGGGCTTCTCATTGTGGGGGCTTCTCTTGTTGCAGAGCATGGGCTTTAGATGGGCGGGCTTCAGTAGTTGTGGCTCGCAGGCTCTAGAGCCCAGGCTCAGTAGCTGTGGCGCACGGGCTTAGATGCTCCGCAGCATGTGGGGTCTTCCCGGACCAGGGCTTGAACCTGTGTCCCCTGCATTGGCAAGTGGATTCTTAACCACTGTGCCACCAGGGAAGCCCCAGAACATCTTTTAAATGGGACACAATGGTAGAAAAAGGGCAGGGTAGTTCCGGTATGAAAAGTTCTGAGCTCATCTGACTAAACAGAAAACACTGGCAACCCTGGCACGGGCATCCCCGCTTGCTCCTTCCCCATGGTGTGCCCATCCAACAAGCTCCCAACCAAACACAGACTGGACAAAGACCTCATAGAGCGAGCGCTGGATGTTGCCACACGGATTGGAGGCTGCAAATCGCAGGGCCCTACAGAGAGTCCGAAGGCTGTAGTGAGGTCTGTGGCCGGTCCCATCCACCAATTTTGTCCCAGACTCCTTCCGCACAGCTGTATAGAACCTACAGAGAGGATGCAGTTCAAAAGATTTATTTTATTAACTAATAAGCCCTACTATTTTGCTGTTGTTCTCACTTCTCTACAAAAGGAGCAAAAGGCATTTTTATAGATTAGATGGCCAAGCTTACATACAACTTCTTAGAGCATCAAAAATAATAAAGTGAATATTGATCAATTTCCCTTAGGATGGAAAGAGGAGAAAGGTGAGATGTGTCTGAATTTTAAGGGAATGGTAGTGAGATATGAGAGGCCCTTAGCAAGAATATACTGAATCCAAACACAGGGTTCCGAAGTCAGCTTTAATATGAGGGTTAAATGAAGTCCCTGGGTAATCTCTAATGGTGATGGATAAGCACTCAGAAAACAAAAGTAATGGTATTTTAAAAGAAAGTCTACAGATACGGTTATAATCAACAATGACAAAATGTTAAAAAGCATGATGATATGGTGACCATTTCTACTTTCATTACCACATAATTTAGAAGTCCAGAAGATGACAAGAGGGAAGAAGTTTCAGACTGAAACATCAAGTGCAAATCTCAAAAATTCATGAAGGACTTCCCTGGTGGTGCAGTGGTTAAGAATCCACTGCCAATGCAGGGTACACGGGTTCAAGCCCTGGTCCGGGAAGATCCCACATACCGTGGAGCAACTAAACCCGTGCGCCACAACTACTGAGCCTGCGCTCTAGAGCCCGCGAGCCACAAATGCTGAGCCCACACGCCGCAACTACTGAAGCCCACATGCCCAGAGCCTGTGCCCGAAACAAGAGAAGCCACTGCAATGAGAAGCCTGTGCGCCGCAATGAAGAATAGACCCCGCTTGCCGCAACTAGAGAATGCCCAATACACACAGCACCAAAGACTCAAAGTAGCCAAAAAAAAAAAAAAAAAAAAAAAATCATGATCACGTGCCACAAGACCAAGTATAACCAAACATGTGTCAGAGATGAAACCCAAGGGACTCCCTTGGTGGCACAGTGGATAAGACTCCACACTCCCAATGCAGGGGTCCCAGATTCAATCCCTGGTCAGGGAACTAAATCCCACATGCATGTAGCAACTAAGAGTTCACACGCCACAACTAAAGAGCCCACCTGCCACAGCTAAGACCCAGTGCAACCAAATAAAGAGATGAAACCCAAGTTCTTGCCCAAATGAGATCTGTCGTCCCTCCTTGCAATCTAGCTAGACATTCTTTCTTTTGTAGAAAGACTCTACATTCCAGAAGTGGGTTTTTATATATGGAACATGAACCTCTCACGAACCCGTGTCCCCTGCATCAGCAGGCGGACTCTCAACCACTGCGCCAGCAGGGAAGCCCTGTTAGCATTTTATAAGAGCCACACTTCAGCCACACTGCTTTATCTCCAGCTTTTTGAATTTTAACTACACATATTTACGCTTTTGTCTAAATATTCTTGGCTAACAAAAAGTGCTCTGATTTTAAAATGTGGTGTGACAAACCACTCCGAAGCCCTTTGACAAATACCTCTTTGACTAACCTATTTAAAACCGGGCTCCAAGTTTTATTTTCTAACCAGCATTTTGCTTTATATGTTCTTTTTCTTCACTGATCACAACCAAAAATAACAGTATTTACTGATTATCTTCACCTGTAGAATTAAAGCTCCCTGAAAAGAACCAAGATTGTCTGTTTTATTTATAACTGTATCCCTAGCATCTGAGCCACTCAATAACTACTTGTAAAAAAAAAAATAAAGAAAAAAGCACAAAAAGCAAAGTAAAACACTAATATGATCCAACTTCAAAATCTTTACATATTGTATATCTTGTTTTGGAGGACACAGATAAAATCAACTAAGTGACGTGCCCCAGATGACAGAGCCAGCACTAGAACCCAGGGTGTATGATACAAAAGACTGCACCCTTTCCACATGGCATACAAAACACAGAGGAAAGAAACTCAAATTAAAGCACCAAGCAATATAACCACTCTATACTTCATTCAGCTAAGACTCTAATAATTCCAAACTGGCCTCAATCAATTATATCAACCTTCCCCCCTCTACATTCCACAAAGCTAATATACAAATTGCAAAAAGTAGGATATCACCAAGGCAGATCAAAATACAAGCCATTTATATATCCTCAAGGGATTCAAACTCTTAGCTGTGAATAAAGAAGTAATTAGGAGAGCATTATCTAATTGTTTACATATTCTCATAGGTATTGACAATACATATTCTCATAAGCTCTCTATGTAGTTTCCTTAGGAAAATCCAAGGGAGTCCATAAGGTTCCAACATTAAAGTAAAATCTAAATAATCCTTCCATCAGTCTTCTCTCGTTAGAAGCAAAAAAGAAGAAAACAGTATACGTGCATGAGGTACACATTTTTATGCTCAGAGGAGAAGTCTATAAAGAGAAACCAAAAAGAACCCACGTTATGATTCCTTGCACCGTGCTCCTGTTCACACTCAAGCCTTTGAGATAATCCACAATAAGGATCTGTAAGTCTTCTTTACTTTCCAATTCTTCTACATAAAGTTCTGTGAACCTGTTAAGACAATTATTATTCCATAATAACCATTTCTGAGGAAGTTAGTACAGCTACTCTGACAGTACAAAAACACAAGACAGAGTTATATAAACTCATTTTACCTGCTTGTGATATGAATTATGAAGGCCTTTCAACTTGAGATACAGATTGATCATAATGAAATAGAAAATAATGTAACCGCTACCAAAAATCTACCATTACTACTTCGAAGAAAGTCAAACAGTCCTTGCAAACACAGTTACAAAAATAAGACTTTATTTATCCTCATTTTCAAGTGTTTTTGATTACAACTATATGTAACAAAAAGTACATGCAACAATAACAAAAAAGCCTCACTATCAAAATTTCATAGCTGTAGCAAAGGAAAATACATATTTGTGGTTGAAAAAATTTTCCTAAAAAGCTTTTACTACTTTTATAATGTGGGAGAAGATCTAGTAAAGTTTTAACACTATTTTAAAACTCAGATTCAACAAAAGGTTACCAACAATAAACAAGGTCATTTATCTTTTTTAAAAACATCTTTATTGGAGTATAATTGCTTTACAATGATGTGTTAGTTTCTGCTTTATAACAAAGTGCATCAGCTATACATATACATATATCCCCATATCCCCTCCCTCTTGCGTCTCCCTCCTACCCTCCCTAACCCACCCCTCTAGGTGGTCACAAAGCACGGAGCTGATCTCCCTGTGCTATGCGGCTGCTTCCCACTAGCTATCTATTTTACATTTGGTAGTGTATATATGTCCGTGCCACTCTCTCACTTCTTCCCAGCTTACCCTTCCCCCTCCCCATGTCCTCCAGTCCATTCTCTGTCTGCGTCTTTCTTCCTGTCCTGCCCTTAGGTTCTTCAAGGTCATTTATCTTTTCCCAAATGCTACATACATAAAACATCTTGCTCATGTCAGTCTGTGCTTAATGATGAAAACTGAAACTTAAATGTTCTTTTACACATCATTAGTCTCATTCAAGAAGACTCTGCCTAAAATGCACTTATGTTGCTATATGATATACTATTATTTCGTTATGTGAAGGTTTTCTAATAGCTAAAAGGCTATCTGAAGGAGGAAAGATTTTTGTTTTCAACAATATCCATGAGCCATTAGATGTCATACGAACAACCCAAAGGAAAAAAACTCCCAGTGTTCTGGAGCTTTCCACATTCCTACCACCTATAGAAAGAAGACTACTACAAGTAAAAAGATTCCTGTATCAGCAATCAATAAATTTCCAGCATTGTTATGAGGGCTGGTTACGTTAATACTACCAATCAATCGATAAAGAGAACTTAATTTTAAAAACAGCTCCAGGAACCAAGCCATGTCCCCTTACCTGTTTCTTATTCCTGGTGGGAGATTTCTTTTGCCCACATCAGTTGCTGGATTCATACACGCAAATAAACGGAAATCCGGATGACGAACCAGTGGTTCTGTTAAAAGAAAACTATAAACTCTCAACAACTTGTAACAATAAGTGATCAGGGGAAGACTAACTCCACTGAACCCCAGGGTGAACCACTATGCCTCAAGGCTCAGCAAGGATGGTACTGGCTGCTCAACCATCCTTGCCTTTTCTCAAACCCCAATGAAATCAGTTTCCAGATCTATGTACACAACTTAATCTTAAACTGCCATCCCACCATCTCTTATGGTGAGGTTGTTCATGCTATTTATGTTTCATCACCTATTCATCAGCGCGTAACACTGTCACTGAGTGTGCATGCCTTATCACCCACTACCCCAATGCCTTGACAAATTATTGTATTCTTTTCATTCCCTATATCACCTAACAATAAGACTTTGCAGAAAATTACTATCTACAGAATAAATAAATCACACTGGGAGGCCTATGTAATCTACCTAACCAAAAGAATATTACTTTTTTAAAAAAAACATTTTATTTATTTATTTAGGCTGCCCCGGGTCTTAGTTGTGGCATGCAGACTCTTAGTTGCAGCATGCCGGATCTAGTTCCCCGACCTGGGATCCAACCCAGGCCCCCTGCATTGGGAGTACGGAGTCTTACCCACTGGACCACCAGGGAAGTCCCAAGAGTATTACTTTAAAGAGGCCAAAAGGCCTCGCATCAAGTCAAACCCCAAGGGGATCAAGTGCTACCTGTGTCTCCTCGATCCAGCAACACCAGAGAGCCAGAGGAGCCTTCAAGTAAACCACTCAGACATTCCAATGTTTCTGGAGCAGCCAGATTAATCTCATCCAACAAGATCCACTCTCCTTTCTTTACAGCCTGAGCTAATGCACCCTAGAAGATGAAGTAAAATGTTAAGGGTCCATTTCAAACACAAACACACTCACCAAGAACAGTTATGTGAGCAGGGTCAGCAGCAGAGGCAAGGGCAAACCGCTCCTACCTGATGAGCTGACACCTTAGTGCCAAATGGCTGGTCAAGTTAACTTTTTTTCAAATATCCAAAAGGGTCAAGGGAATCTCTCTGAGCCTAACGATGAGATGCAATAAACTAGACCATCCCATTATATGGATGCTAAGGCAAATAATAGCTTACAATGTATTCAGATGTTTAAAGGTAACCAAATGGTTATTAAAAAGACCCAAAATAAATACAGGGTCAGGCTATGAGTATACCAAGAAAAGATAAATGACTAAATCAAGAGTGTATAGTGGTTGTAATTCAGAGCCTTTCACAGGTGCTGAAGAATATCAAGATGAATCTTTCCTCATCTCTACTGATTTGATCTCAAGTTCTATTTCCAAAAGCAATGAACTGACAAAACATCAGAAACTTAATTGTTTTACTATTATTAAACTGCTTTATGCTTTTGTTTTCATGGTGATCCTAACAAAGAATCTTCTGTAAATAAAACTGAAAAAAATAAAATGGAACAAACATATTAAAATCCAGTGTAATGTCAAGTCATGAAATAGGTATAGACCCTATTTTGAGAGCACTTGACATTTTCATTGGTTATATTAGAAACAATCATATTAAGATTAAGCACTGATGACTAAATTTCCCACAACAATGGATATATGGTTGAGGGACTTTCTCTCTTACTAAGACATCATCTCAAGTAAGATTCCTACACCTCCCTTAGAGTGTGGTCTGAAGACTGCCACAGAAACAATTTTCTTTAATAAAAATATAAAAAGCTTACGTCACAAACATTTAACTAAGTTGATCCTGCAAGGTCACAGGAGAGAAAACAGTAGAACTACCCATGCACTGGAATCAAAAATGTGTCCTAACAGGAATGGACCCAAATCTCTCTCTCTCTCTGTCTCTCTCTCTCACACACACTCACACTCACACACACACACACACACACACACACACACACACAGCTATGAAACAATAAAAAAATTCACTAGTTGTTCTCAGCTGCATCTTTAAAAATAGTAATGATGGTGTTCACCAAGACTTTATAATTTCTATAACAGACATTAAAAAAAATCTTCCCCCCAAAGAATTATTTCATTAAGTGTTTACTGTCTTAAACAACAAGCCCTAAAAATGTCAACATGAAGAGAATACAAAACAGTAGCCTCCTTACATTTGCATTTTGCATCAATTCAGCATTCCCTTAACCTAAACAACCGAAGCAAAATACCTCTACAAATGCAAACAATAGGGCATTTTCAGTCATTTTCATCTGTTGTTGGGCATGGTTGAGTCTAAGACCAAATGCTTCCCACTTCTCTTTTAGTAATGACCCTAGAGAAAAATAAAGACAAGAATTTAACATACACTTTGAGTTGTAATATATATAACTTAAAAGACCACACAATTAACATAACACACAAAAATCACATCTTAGAAGTATAAAAAATTAAGTCCAAACACTTACATGATGCCAACCACGTGCAGCCACTATACTAACCAGTTTGTTTATATGCATACGTATTGGTTAACTCGTTTATCCTCACAACAACCCTTTGAAGTAGGTACTCTTATTCCCACTTTATAGATGAGGAAGAAGATAACTAAGCCACCAAAAGCCCCACTCGCTGTGGAATCCAGTTTTCTGGAAGCAACCTCTTCTTCTAAGCACACGTGACTTACTAACCACTAAGTGGTACTGTACACCAACATCAGCGACCACCTGTGTTGATGGAAATCTTGACTAGAGTCACAGGAGCAGCAATACTTCAAAATTAGTCAGCTCTGCCTAAAGTCCTAGAAAGCTCTAGTGTGTATTGCTTCATTCTTCCCCCAAACTCTTCTCCTAGTTCTGCTAATTAAATTTCAGCCTCATGCCCTCCCACTGGCAGCCTGGGTCACATTCTTACCAGTCTCACTCTCTTTTCCATCCTTGTTGACAGCCGACTTGTGCACATGCTGCATTAGTCTGAGGAGATTGTGCCACCGTTTCTGCCTGTAACAGGTCTGAATGTGTCCCAAGAATGTAAAGTTTTGCTTCTTGGAAAATGTCTGAGCAAAGAGTTCCTCAAATGCCTCCCGTAAGGGTAGCCAAATAAGCTTATGGTCCACTGGTTTGTAACTGAAACAAAAGGTAAATACGGGATTCGCAAACTTCTAAAGCTAACAGAAGTTGGAAAGTATGCCTTAGAAAACAGGAATAGGTGTAAGATTTCTTCTAATCAAAATCAGAAATAATACCAAAATACTTAACATAAATCTATATTAAAGTTTTAAATTATAATCTATTTTCTCCACTCCAAGTGTTAGAAGCACCTATACTAAAGGTAAAAACTAGTATTAGATAAACAAACTATGAACAAATTTGAAATTCCAAACTGGGCAGTGAAAAGCATGTCACTGATTTTTTTTTAAAATTAATTAATTAATTTATTTATTTTTGGCTGTGTTGGGTCTTCGTTTCTGTGCGAGGGCTTTCTCCAGTTACGGCGAGCGGGGGCCACTCTTCATCCCGGTGCGCGGGCCTCTCACTGTCACCGCCTCTCCCGTTGCGGAGCACAGGCTCCAGACGCGCAGGCTCAGTAGTTGTGGCTCACGGGCCTAGTTGCTCCGCAGCATGTGGGATCTTCCCAGATCAGGGCTCGAACCCATGTCCCTTGCATTGGCAGGCAGATTCCCAACCACTGCGCCACCAGAGAAGCCCCATGTCACTGATTTTACTAACATGTTTAAATAAACATCATGTATATCTGATGATAAACCATACTCTATTAAGATTGACCAAAAGGTTTTTGAAACATTTTAGAAGAAAAATATAATGTCTGAAATTGACTTATTCTAGCATCTTAAGAACTTACTTGAACATCATGCCTTGTCAATGGAGGGTGGGGAGACTACTCCCAAAGAGATTCAAAATTGGGGGAGGGGGACGGTTAAAAAAAATATCTTAAGACATTGCAATGGTTTGTGACCTTCCAAGGCTCAACTTTTTTTATTTCTCAGCATTTACAGTCTCTCCTATTTCTTAGCATTTTATTTTTCTGGTTGGGGAATTAGGGAATTAGTTCATTTAAATTAAAATTTAATTTAATATTGGGGGGTTAATAACGTATAGAGTCAAGAAACACTGCTCTAGCTAAATTTAAAAGAAGTTGCCCAAGCAGCAGACTAATCATTCCTGGAAAATCTCAAGTATACAATTTTCCGTGGCCTAGGATACTAAATACTACTCAAGAATGATGACATAAATTTTGTTTCTAAGAAATATAATTTGAGAACTGAAACAATACCAGAATATGTTTCAGAACAGTCAAGCACAATTGGAGAACTCACGGATACTATTTACTCACTGGCCTGTGAGAAGGAATAATGAGATGAGTGAAACCCAGTGCCCTGATACTGAGCATCTATATGGAAGATTCTGATTCCAGAGACAGAAAGCATGAGAACTTCACAAACTCAATATCGCTTCCCAGTAAGCACTAACCCATTAATTAGTAAAGACATTTCTTTACTCCATTTTTTCAGCTGAGATTTACTGAGCGCCTGCTAGAGTTCAGCACTGAGTAAATGAGACCCACCATGTCCTGCCCCTCTGCAGCTTACAATCTAACCAAAGAGACAATAGGGGAATACACCTACTAGTATAAAATATCAAGTAGCAAGTGCTATGACTGGATAAAGTGAAAGGAGAGTGGCTTAAAGAACTGGTACTTGACTATGACAGTCAGAAGAGGCTGTGTCAAAGACGGGAATTGGAAGGAAATCAAACAAGGAAGGGTTAGGCTAAGCAAGTATCCCTGGGCAGCAGGGGAGCCACAGAGGAAATATCAACACAGAGCAGAGCTAAAGGAAGGAGACAGAGACGTGCCGGAGCCAGGTGATGAAGGGTTTGGAGTACATTCCACATGGACAGAGAAGTCAGTGGAAGGATCTGAGGAAGAGAGTGATGAGATCTGATCACACTGTAAAAGGATCGCTGTAAATACTAAATGGAAGAGAGACTGTGGGGAGGGTAAGAGTAGAAGCAAAGATGAGAGCCCTGCGCTGGACCAGGCAGAGGACGATGAACCACAATGACAACAGAAGAAGTGGTAAGAAATTAAACACAGACGTTATTTAAATAAAAGAGCTAGTCTTAAAGATGTCAGAATAGATGGATCCAAAGCTAACTGAGGCAGCAGAGTAATGACTAAGAACGGAGACGATCAAGACAGATTGCCTGGGTTCAAGTCATGGACTACCCATTACCTTGAACAAGGCACTTAATGCCTGTGAGTCTCAGGTCCCCTAAGTGTAAACGGGGATAATCAACAGGTTAAGAAGGCTAAGTGACTGAACACAGATGAAGACTCAAAATAGTAGCTGGCACAGGAGTACCATTTAAGAGTTACCTGTGACAACTATTACCACTAGTAATTGGCTCAGTGAATTGAATTCATGAAAGAAATGGCTTTATATTTCAAATTAGACTGAGCTCCTTAAGAAAAAATTTTGTTCATTTAAAGCTGAAAGCATACTGGCTGGAACGGTTAAGTCATCATATATTTCAAGTGATGAATAAATGAACAAACATACATACACCTTTCCGAAAAGAAAAATAAATAGAAATAAACTGTAACACAAATACTCAATGGAAACTAACCTGCCACAGGGAGAACTGATGAAATCAAACTACGAACCATTAGAGACCAGGGTTTCCATGATGTCTTCTGCAGAGAAAATATGCCTCAGGAGCAACCTAAAGGCCAAGAGGGGAGGGAGGTCTAGAACACCTGGCCCTCATGGAGAGTCACTCAGGGTCTACCTGTTACATACACAATACATGGAGACCACATACAAGAGTTCACTAGAAAATGGCTAGAACAAAAGAAAATGACTCTCCAAAATTATCATACATGAAAGAACATGAAGTGTAAAAGAGACACAAAACAGTGCATGCTGAATAACTGAAAAGGTAAACGGTTCACTTCATTTGGGGTCAGGATTCTGAGTTTGAAAGCATGCACTCCTGCCCTGCAATCTCCTGCGCAGTTTCCTTTATGGATGTTTCCATGGGTGGCTTAGAGGAGGACACAGGTTAGCCGTTTTATTTCTATTTCTATGAGACCTTTAATTTTCCTCCCATTTGTTCTTTCCTTCATTGTTAACTTCTCCAAGGATACCTCCCCCTTCTCTATTTATCTGTTTCTCCCTCAGAGGCTACCCCTCCCAACCCCATTCCCTATAGTCAGGGATGTGAACCTGTGTTCTGTGTTTGCCATTTAATGGTAGACTTTCCTTTTCTGGAATGATTTTTACCTGCTTCATCTAAGTCCTCTGTATCTTCTACTCTTTTCTACAGAGTCTCATAAGCTCTCTCTACCCCAACTCTGTCAGAATTTGGTTTACTTCTCTACTCACAGGTAATCTGAAGGCCTATGTGCTGTCTATCAGAAACCTACTTAAATAGAATGACAAAATTGAGTTAAAAGTTAAATGAGGGAAAAAGATATACCACACTAACACTAATCAAAATTAAGGGAGGGGCTTCCCTGGTGGCGCAGTGATTGAGAGTCCGCCTGCCGATGCAGGGGACACGGATTTGTGCCCCGGTCCGGGAAGATCCCACATGCCGCGGAGCGGCTGGGCCCATGAGCCATGGCCACTGAGCCTGCGTGTCTGGAGCCTGTGCTCCGCAACGGGAGAGGCCACAACAGTGAGAGGCCCGCGTACCACAAAAAAAAAAAAAAAAAAAAATTAAGGGGGTATGTATGCAAACAAAGATCAGAAGGCAATCTGCAGTAATGCAATTTAAGAGCCTAATGGCCTCGAAGGCTTTACTTTTATAACATATATTTATCCTTAATTATATTATTTTAAAAAAACCAATCTAAAGGATCCAGATTTGCAAACCAGACTAATTAGGACTACAAATTTCTTTTATTATATTTTAACCATAGTATTTGATAAATGCAAAATATATTTAATGTAAGTTACAAAACACAGAACTAGTTTCATAGATGAAACTAACCACACACTGCCAAAATAGAAGTATTAGCCCTTCTTTAACCTACCTCCCTACCTGCTGCTTTGTTTTCTACTCCCTTGCTTTTATTTATTTTTCCTTTTTTCCCTTGTCTTTTAAAAATCATTTTTGGTCTTCCAATTGTATACACAAGGGTTCTTAAGCGAAGGAGTCATTCATACATCGATAATATATATTAAAAGATGTGATTTACACACCACTTGCCAATAATACAAAAGAACAGAAAATAAGGCATACTTCCAACTATACGAAAATTGAAACATGTAAGTTTTCTTTTGATGACTAATGCTAACCTACTAACAAGGACAAATGGATATGTATTTTTTTCACCAAGTTGCACCAAAATAAAACTCCAGTTAACAAATTCTGATTTCAACCTTTTTGTATTATTAATAGTATCAAGGCACAATGTGTACTCACTACATTTAAAACTACTTGCAACGGCTGACGTAACACTACAAATTCTTAGAAGAGACAGATCCAGTGCATGTTCAATTAGTACAAGATTAACGCCATTTGTGTTAGGAATACTTAACAGTAGGATATTACTAAAGACATAGATAGATACAGAATAGAGAGAAATACAAAGTAGTATAGACATGCCTAGTTAAGTAACAAATTCCATATATTAATAAGAACACATTGCAAGTACCACAGTGAGGGAATGGGGAGATTAAGTGTCAATTAACTGAACAGAAGTAAAATGAAAACAAGGTACAAAGACCACTGGGGAAAAATAAAGTCAAAGTAGAATTAGAGTAAGAGAGGTAAGCCTCAGCTAACGGATTCAAAGACAGAATACAAATTTAAAATACATAATTAGTGGCATGTGTAGAGCAGAACAGAAGTAATAGGTCGGGATGCTTAAGAAAATGAGAAGCACCAAAGGAAGCAGGATTCCAAAGTAGCACTCCATCCAGAGCAGGAAGTGATATAAGACAAGGAAGAGCGATAGTAAAAAATAATGCTACAGCATAATGTGGTCCTCAAAAAAGAGTAAATAAAGAGCTTTCTTGCAGATATCACAAAGAGCAAAAAGGACAATAAATTCTATTATCTTATGCCTTTAAGAGTTTGTGTAAGCAACTGCTTAGAGTTAATGGGACAGACCCTATTAGGGTTCAACATAAGGTATGCCAATAGCAGCCATCGCTTTTACAGCCTTCAGCACAGACTAAAACTGTTCATGAAACTAACATTCAAAACCACAAATAAGGAAGAAGGGCATTTTACTGACCACAGTGGAGCGCCATGAGCCGTCCCATTTAACAAAGTGGAGGCTACTTAATGTTTCAAAGATAATCAAACTGCAGGAGAGCCTAGCCTGAAGGCAGCGTGAGCCTAGAACAGAGGCTTCAGATAAATGACCGCACACACAAACAGTACTTGATTACATACTTACCTTTTTGTTTTCCTCCCCCTCCCAGCAGGATCCTTGAGAGCAAGAACCTCAAGTGTTCTTTAAAATGAAAAGAAACATCTATACACTCAAGAGCTCCTTAATAAATTCTAATAAATAATACCCTGCTGGGGTGGGTGTAGGGGGGCAATTCTCTGAACATTTTTCCAAGGCTAGTTTTGAGCTTTACAGAGAAAAAGTATTTCTTACCTCAAATAGTGAACACAAAATAACAAGAAAAAGATTTAAAGTCACACTTACCCTCCCAGCAAATCTGCAGTGTCACTTTGCTGATTCATATTGACAACCCTCAAACGGTGGCCTTTAATAAAGAAAGGGCAAAAGGGTTACCCTGTATGTAAAGACTGACAATATCCAGTGTGATCCTTAAGGATGTGTGGACAAGGGCACAGGGCAAATCTTTAAATGTGCATTTCCTCTGACCCCCTCATTTTACTTTCAGGAATCTTGACTATTCAAAATTTTCACCTAACCCAGAGATATATAAAAGAAGATTCACTGCTCTAGCATCAGGTAACTGAAAACAACAAAAAACCCTTCAGTAAGTCAATGTCTGTCTATGAATTAGAACTAAATAAATATCCAGTGTGAAATATTATTTAGCCATCAGAATAGGAATGAGGCAGTTCTGTTTTTAAAGATGTCCAATTTGCTTATTAACTAAATGTAATACACAGAGAATGATCCTGTTTGTTTCAAAACAAAACCAAATCTGTATGTATTTGTAGACCACAGATTAGAACTGAAAAAAGTTAATACCCATCTGTTAACAGTGGTTATTTCCAGGGGGAAAGAATACATTATTTCCAAGGTAAAAATTTCCAGTGCTTATCTCCAGGGGAAGTGGAGTGGTGGCACTTCTTAAATTCCAATATTCTTTGGACTTTTTATTTTTTAAAAAGGCAGTCAGGGGACTTCTCTGGTGATCCAGTGGCTAAGGATCCTCACTTCCAATGCAGGGGGCCCAGGTTCGATCCCTGGTCAGGGAACTAGATCCCACACACTGCAACTAAGAGTTCGCATGCCACAACTACAGATCCCACATGCCACAACTAAAAAGATCCCACATGCCGCAACTAAGACCTGGCGTAGCCAAATAAATAAATAAATATTTTTTAAAAAATAAAAAGGCAGTCAGTGTCAAATGTTTGCTGTCTGGGGGAAGAGTGCTTCCCCTCTAGGAGTTACCTGTAATATGAGCCAAGTACTGGACGGTGGAGGTTTTGCCGGTTCCGGTCTCTCCCACCAGCAACACAGGCTCCCCTTTGCTAACACACACGGCGAGCTGTTCAATAAGAACAGAGGATGGCCTCGTAGCAGCAAAGGTGTGCTTCTCCCTGGGGAGGGGGAAGTATGCAAGCAGTTGGAGGAACAGGCTGCAAGCTTCTCTTTGTGTTATTTTGAGGAATCATATTTCCCACATTCAACAAACAAGAAGGAGGCAACTCAGCGTGACGGTCTTCATGTTATAACACAGGGGTCCCCAACCCCTGGGCCAGGGACTGGTACCTGTCCATGGCCTGTTAGGAACCGGGCCGCACAGCAGGAGGTGAATGGCCGGCGAGCGAAGCTTCATTTGTATTTACAGCTGCTCCCCGTCGCTCGCATTACCGCCTGGGCTCCATTAGATTCCCATAGGAGTGCGGTGAACCCTACCGTAAACTGCATGCAACGTATCTAGGCTGCACACTCTTTATAAGAATCTAATACCTGATGATCTGAGGTGGAGCTGAGGCGGTGATGCTAGCGCTGGCGAGCGGCTGCAAATACAGATTATCATCAGCAGAGGGGTTTGACTGCACTGAGACCATAATAAATTGACTGCTTGCAGACTCATGTCAAAACCCTATCAGTGAGTGGGAAGTGACAATTAAGCTGCACCTCGCGGACTAGACTGGACATAAGCAACACACTTCGGGTGTCACTGTCTCCCATCGCCCCCAGATGGGACCATCTAGTTGCAGGAAAACAAGGTCAGGGCTCCCACTGATTCTGCATTATGGTGAACTGCATTAATTATTTCATTATATATTACAATGTAATAATAATAGAAATAAAGTACACAATAAATGTAATGTGCTTGAATCATCCCGAAACTACCCCCGACCAACCCCATCTGTGGAAAAATTGTCTTCCCCGAAACCAGTCCCTGGTGCCAAAAAGGTTGGAGACCGCTGCTATAACAGATGTCCTTACAACATATGAATTGCAGAATTCATTCATTCTACATACGTGGAGCATTTACATAACTGCTACTTCACTAGGCTCTGGAAATTCAAAACACCAATAAGATAAAACATCTGTACTACCTATGTCACCTTGCACAAACTACTTAACCTCTCTTAGCTCGGTTTCCTAACTTGTAAAATCTGGATAACAACAGTTACTAGCTGTAGAGGGTTGAATTATGTTCCCCCAAAATTCATGTCTACTGAGAACCTGTGAATGTGACTTTATTTGGAAAAAAGCTCTTTACAGGTATAATAAGATTAAAATCGTATCATACTGGATTTAAGGGTCAATCTTAAATCCACTGGCTGGTGTCCTTATAAAGAAAGAGAAATTCAGAGACACAAAGAAACACACACAGGGAAGAAGACCATATGACAATGGCATCAGAGATTGGACTGATGCAGCTACAAGGCACGGAACACCAAAGATTGCTGGGAGCCAGCAGAAGCCAGGAAGAGTCAAGAGTCTTCAGAGGTAGTGTGGCCCCGCCAATACCTTGGTTTCAGCCTTCCAGCCTTCAGAACTGAGAATAAATGCCTGCTGTTTTAGGCCATCAAGTTTATGGTAATTTGTTAGGAGAGCCCTAAGGACACTAACACACACATTAATTCACAGGCTTACTACAACCACTACATGAGAAAACATGCAAAAAGGTACTCAGCACAACGTCAGGCATATAGCAAATATTTAATAAATAACTTTAATAAATCTCAGAAACGTATACAACTCCAGCCCTCAAGGGATTAACAGACTAATGTTAGGACCAAGCCTGACCTCCAGGTGATGCTTACTTCACTAAATACACTACAATGAATAAAATCAAAGATATACCTTTGCTAGTCCCAAGTCTCTAATGACCCTCATCACCTCCTCCACCTATTAACATCTAGTTTCACAGAACACATTTTGGGAAATCACTGCTCCTTACTGTCTACTACACTGAAGAGATCACAGTTCTGACATGTTTTACTCAAAAATAAGGGGCTGGACCAGACATTCCTTCTATCAATTTCCCAACAACCCCACAGTGCTCAGATCAGTTTGGAACCCTGTTTACCTCTGTATGTGGACAGTCTCACTTTGTTTCCGTAGAAGCCGCACTCGACCCACTTGCACATCTAGCTCATTGATCGCAATTTCTGGTTTATAAAGTTGACAGAAGAATTCAGCCTATGGGAGGGGAAAGATTTTACCTGAGTAAAGTTCTGCATGCTCTTCAAATACTTCTCATCCGTGAGGCTTACTGTGCTCCTCTAACATGCCCTCTACTAAGAGGCATTTTCGGGCTTCCAAGACAGGTAAGTTAGCTTTTAATTATATATTTTTTAATTCTCCAAGTTTCTCATATGTTTTTAAAAATACTGATCATGAATGTTACCCTGTAATAGTACTTTTTATTCATTCAAATGAGCCTCTATCTACCTATATGAAGTGAACACAGTGAACAGAAAGTTTTACTCCTAAAAGATATGAAAAAAACCAAAGTAATTTTTCTTCCTCTATGCTTTCCTCTGCTTTAAATTTCTAACATAATGCAGGAAACAGTCACTTGAATAAACCATGATACATCTGACGACAGCCAAAGCAGAAAGAGAAGCTGTGACAGAGGCTCAGGACACATACCCATCAGGCTCATCCTCATCGCTAACCCAAAGAACCAAGATTTTGCTCAGGGTTTGGGGTTAGGAGTAAAAGGGGCAAATTGCCCAGGGAAGGTAAACCCCTCTTCAACCAAAGGGGCTGAATATTGATCAACCTAAGCCAATCATGGTAGTCTCATTTCTCTTGTCTACTATAATTAACATACTTATTACCTCAGCCCCTTTTAGTAGGTGCTCCGTTACCCGCAGCCAAAACCATCCCGACAGTTTCCCGATAGCCTAAGGAACACCTCTAACCATCTCGGTTCCTGACTAAGGCTTTTGAGTCATCATTCATTTGGCAACGCCAAATATCTGCCTCAAGATGAGCCCCAGACATTTCTCCAGCTACCAACACCATTGCTGAAAGGCTCTCTCCTCCAGAAGTACATATTTTGATATAAAACAGGAAAGGCAAATATTAACAGTATCAGCAGTGAACCTAAGTAGTGGGTATACAGGTGTTCCACTTTTCAACTTTTTTGATGTTTGAATATATTAACTATAAAAAGTTGGAAAGTTGGAAAAAATCTAATTGTGCACAGAGCTACAGACAAAGGTGTTACTAAGACATGGTTCCAGTCCTGACACCACAACCTACAGAATAACATGCTCCTTAAGCACTGGAGAAAAAGGCGTGCGTGTGAAAAAGGATGCAAGGCAGCGCACTCTAAGAACGTGGAACACAGGGAGAACTACTTATCCAGGAGACAGTGAGTTTTATGCCCATGAGAGGCAGCAATGAAAGTACCAACTCTGACAGAGGAGGCTGTTATTTGCAAAAGCTGTTCCAGGTAAGGACCAGAGATCAGCAATTAAGCTAAATATCCCAGCTTCCTTTCAAGAGGGAAGTAAAAATAGTATTACATACCTTTTTCTTGGAAATGTTCAATTTGCTTCCAATGACTTCTGCCATTTTCAGTTTGCTTGTCTGCTTAGAGAGCATTGCTGTGAAACAGTCCAGAGCCTATTAAAATAACCAAGGTAAATGCCAACTGATTTTTAAAATAATACATTAATAACAGAGCATCACTATCCAGGCCACAAGAGGGAGGAACATAAAATCCAGCAGAACTTTTCTGCAAGTAAGACTAAGAAGAATACAAATAAAGTACCAACCCTAGACTCAAAGGACCTTACCATAACAGAGACAGGACACCAAAAAATGTGAAGGCTTTACTATCAAAATACCAGTTAATTAGGAAAACACACACAAACGCCTCAGTTTGCAAATCCAAAATTCAGGTAATAATAGCAATTGGCATTAATCCTTGGGTATATGGTTCCGTGGGGGGAAACGACTTCCAGACAGTGGAGGTAACACCAGAAGATTACTTTCTAGATGTAAAGGGAGACTCCTGGTGTGCAATGAAGGGATTACGCTGTCATTACCCTAACCCAGTACTTAATCTTAGCAACGACTGATAGGCCAACAAGATACGTCTTCTGCTATAATGAAATATAAAATACGTATCACCACCAAATGGATTCTACCCCTACAAAAGCTGAATTTGAATACATCAAGCATTTTGTTAAACTTCTACATACAAGAAAGACAGATAAAATGATAAGGGAAAGGACACGAGTACGGCAAAACAAAGAATATATCTGGTTCTGCTGCCAGCAAGTGTAATATATCAATAAACTTCATGCAAGCATTTAAAAAAGAATGTATCTAGTTTTGTCCCTAATTCCTTACACAGAGCGTCAAAACTTCTTGGAATTACCAGGAGTAAGGAGTGTCTTTTGTTATTTACTGGAGCCCTTATGGACCTTAGCAGGTTTATTATGCTAAGCAAGGTAACTCTTGATGGGCCCTTAGATAGTTTCTGGCCAGGCCAGAAAGACCAAGGGTTGAAACTTCCAGCTCCATCTCCAACCTCTGGAGGAGGGGAGGGGATGGAGATAGAGTTCAATCGAATAGCCAATGTCAGAATAAGACCCCAATAAAACAATGGACATCCAAAGCTTAGAGAGCTTCTGATTGGTGACAAAGTGATGTGCCAGGAAGGTGGCACACCCTGACTCCACAGGAGTGCCTGTGCTCAGACTCCTGAAACCTTGCCCTATGTGTCTCTTCCATTTGACTGTTCTTGAGTTATATTTTTTATAATAAAACTATGACCTGTATGGTGAGTACAGAGCTTCCAATGAGTTCTGTGAGGTGATTACTGTACCTGAGGAGGTTGTGGGAACTCCTGAATTTACAGCTGATAGGTCCTAAGTGTGGGTGGGCATCTGAGACTTGCGGCTAGAGTCTAAAGTGGGGCAGCCTTGCAGAGGACTGAGCCCCTGAACCTGTGGGGTCTACACTAACTCCAGGTAGTCAGTATCAAAACTGAACTGAATTGCAGGACACCAGTTGGTGTCAAAGCAGTGAAGAAGCAACCAGATAAAGCCAGAAGGTGAAACATTCTGTAAAACAATTGGCCTGATCTCTTCAAGGGTATGTGTGGGGCGGGGTGGGGGGGAAGGTTCTGATACAGTAAAAAAGTTCTTAATCCCATTTGCATAGAAAAGGATGTGGAAGGAGATACATCAGGGTATTAACAGTACTGGGGGGGCTTCCCTGGTGGCGCAGTGGTTGAGAATCAACCTGCCAGTGCAGGGGACACGTGATCGATTCCTGGTCTGGGAAGATCCCACATGCTGCGAAGCAACTAAGCCCACGCGCCACGACTACTGAGCCTGCGTTCCAGAGCCCACGAGCCACAACTCCTGAAGCCCGGGCGCCTAGAGCCCATGCTCTACAACAAGAGAAGCCACCGCAATGAGAAGCCCGCGCACCGCAATGAAGAGTAGCCCCTGCTCGCCACAACTAGAGAAAGCCCGCGCACAGCAACAAAGACCCAATGCAGCCAAAAATAAATAAATAAAATAAAATTTTAAAAATTAAATGAAATAAAGAAAAGTACAAAACAAGGTTACCTGTAAGAAAGATGAGAAATGCAGGAGAATGGAAAGGAAATTTCAATGGAGAGAAGAGGATTAAAGGACTGGCACACAGCACTTCAGAGTTCAGCCGGCTTAAGTGTGTGCTCCAAATGTGGGTTCTTTCTCCTCAAAGTAAGTTAACCAAACACAGAGAGAAACTGCTAACCAAAATGGGTCACTATTCTCTCCTCAGTCCTAGCTGACAGAAACCAGAACACTTTATAGTCAAAATGGGTTAATGTTTTAACAGCCCAGAGATCTTCAGCCAGCATCACTTTATTCTTAAGCAGGTGGGAATAAATCTCTCTCTGTTCTACTGAATGTGGCAGAGCTACAATTCAATAGAGCTTCCCTCCCACGCAACACATTTTGTCCCCACGTCCAGCACACAAGGATGTACTTTACAAACCCCACATTAATTTCTCTGCACTAAAGTTAAAAAGGCCCTACTGAGGCTAGTGGTGGGACAAGACAAATATAAATCTATCAAACAGACTAAGAAATTATATACAGAAATAAATACTAAAGATCTTAGAAACACTTTCTATTTTATAATAGTATTATCACCCGGGAGACTTTCTTTTCATTTAAGCTTTAATTTCAGTACTGTATCTGTTTTACTCTAATTCAAACTATACTTATTTGAAATTAGTAGTAACCTGTTTCAAAAACCACAAAACATTTATTAGGCCCAACTAGTTTTAAGGCAACATTAGTTCAGTTTTAACTAGCTAAGGATAATAAACGGTACCTACACAAAAGAAAAACTTTTTGATAGCAGTCAAGACACAGAAAATAACAGTAGAAATCAACAGCCTTAAAGAGCACAGAGAAGCAAGCAGGAAGACTGTATCTTACCTCTTGAAAAATATTTAATGATGCTGATGAAGACAGACTGTCAAAGCTGTGGGCAATCCTATTACACCAATTCAGTAGGTCCCTTTAAAAAAAAAGGGGGGGCGGGGGGCAGAGCTTACTTAGGTCTGGGAACACTTGACAACAAAGACTCTCCTTTTCTTCTGGCAACTGAAGATAAACAGTGTCAGGAAAAAGAATGAGTGGTCCCAGTCCCTCTCCTACCAGGAAGTGACCTAGAACTCACTTCTCCCCATCCATGCCAGACAAGGTAGCAGGAGACAGGGAGCAATTAATTCTCAGAGCAAACTGAGGGGAGTTGCCCACACCTAATTCTCATTTCTCAAAGGGCAAGTCAACCACTGAGAACAAAGCGCAAAGGCATGGATGGAACTCACTATACAGAGCAAAACCCAACAGTCTTTTATTTAAGACCCCAAGCGTCACAAAAGGACATCCGGTGAAAGAGCTATGTCAGTAACTATTCCCAACTTTGGTTTTTAAAGTTATTTGCTAAACTTCCAGTTATAAGTAAATCCTAAGGATATAACATACAACATAAGCACAATTAACGCTGCTGTATGCTATATATAACAAGTTGTTAAGAGTTCTCATCATGAGAAAAAAAATTTTTTCTTTTACTGTTTCTTTAATTTTGTACCTATGAGATGACAGATGTTCACTGAACTTATTGCAGTGATCATTTCATGATGTATGTAATCGTTATGCTATATGCCATAAACTTATACAGTGCTCTGTGTCAATTACATCTCAATAAAACTGGAAGAAAAAAGTTATTTGTTAAAGTTAACATAATGTTACCTTCATAAGCCTTCCCATTCAGTAACTATAGATCTCAAAAAGGGACTGAACACTATGAAGTAGCCCTAACGTCTAATTTCAAAACCTGACTTCTTGTAACCACTCAGTTCTAGCTGCTAAGAACTTCTGAGGGAAGCAGTTTTTAAAACACCAACTGAAAAGCGTTTAGCCCAGGGCTTCCCTGGTGGCGCAGTGGTTGAGAGTCCGCCTGCCGATGCAGGGGACACGGGTTTGTGCCCCGGTCCGGGAAGATCCCACATGCCGCGGAGCGGCTGGGCCCGTGAGCCATGGCCGCTGAGCCTGCGCGTCCGGAGCCTGCGTGTCCGGAGCCTGTGCTCCACAACCGGAGAGGCCACAGCGCTGAGAGGCCTACATTCCACATAAAAAAAAAAAAAAGTGTTTAGCCCAGTACCTGAGAGACAATTCTCTCCCCTCAAGGCTTAGTCTTTTGTGTTCCCATCTGGCTTCTGAAACTTCCTCGGGTGCCTGTTCCCCTCCAACAGAACTATCACTCAGAGGGTGATGTTTCTCTCCAGTAAGCTGGATGTAAATGTCAAGCAGGTGATCGGTTGCTACCGATAAGCTGGGATATCTATTTCGAAGAACCTGACAGAGAGAGAAAAAAAAGCAAAGAAAATTTAGCAGCAGACAGAGTGATTTTTAAAAGCACACATAAACTGCTGCTGACACTAGTCAACCAAAAATGAATTTTTCTAAGAAATCTGTCATCTTAACCAAGTATAACAACTTCCACCCTCACCCATACCTCCCACCCCTCAAAGACCATGACTTTTTCCTGCCCAGAACTCAGTTATCTGGCAATCTCACCACCTATCACACAGCTTAGGGTATAGAAGCTAGATGGGAAAAGGGTCTCAAGCAACTCAGGCATCCAAGTCCCAGGCACTTACTCATTGAAGTATCCTTCAAGTAATATGTACTCTAATTTTTTAAACACAATTCTAGTACAGTCATTAAATCATTTCTCAGACAAAAGCAAATAAGAAGCAGTTAATGGGAAAAGGAAAGTTTTTTAAAGCAAATCACAGTAAAAGGAGCTAGCGTTAAGTCCCGATAAAAAGTAGTTTTTATCAGACAACAGAATTTAACAAGCAAAAGATCTAGCCCAATTCACTTTGATAACTATTGAGAATTCCGTGCAGTATAATACTGGGTGCCCATAATACCGGTTCAACGCTTTTATGATATGGATTTGCTAAGTCAAGTCTACTTGAGAAGGAAGAAAAATATCACGTCTGTATTAGGAATATTACACCTTAATACATTTAAATTGAGAAGTATATCACGATTCCAATTTATATATGAAATATCAACATATTTTGTATATATTAAAGTTGTAAGGTCCACTAAAATCTTTTAACGGTGTCATCAAGTGGTAGATCGCATAGATTTTTATTTCTTCATACTTTTTTTTTTAACTGGAGGATTTTACAACAAATATTATTGAAAACATATTTCAGATGTATTGAAAATTAAGGACAGAAAAAGAGAATAATAAAATCAACAAATTCAATTTAATGGATACACATGTGGATATTTCAAATACAGAATATACATTTTTTGTGTATGAAGGGAACATTTTCAAAATTGCCCATATATTTGTGGACCCTGGCTACCATAAACAAAATATACTTATTTCCATCACCCCTAAAACAAAAAGTTCCCTTTTGTCATCACTCCCTTCCTCCACATCCCCATCCCTGGAATCCTGCACCTGATTCAGATCTCTATACAGTTTGGCTTTCAAATCTATCATATACACAGAATCATATGGGATGTAGTGTATAGTTCGGTCTCTCTTACTCAGCATAACGTTTTTGAAATTCGTCCAGACATTACTGTATGTATCAGTAGTTCATTCTATTTTATTGCTGAGTAGTAATTCCAACATATGAGCATGTATATTTATGATTAAGGTGAAAAAAAAAGCTGTTTTTACTTGAAAAAAATTTGTTAGGTTTAACACTTTAGTAAGGGCTCAGTTATTTGGGAAAAAAGTTCTGAACAGAGATTTATACGTACCAACCAATTAGTCATTTTCTACCTTAGTCAAAAAACATCTTTTGTTATTAACATGAATGTCAAAATTTAAACACAATATCACATAATAAACTAATCTAACATGATATGGTTATCAATTTGATATGTATTTTGGAGATTCATTCCTTTAATAAGCATTTATTAAGTACCTACTTTGTAGCAGGCACTATTCCAGGGACAGAGAAACAAAACAAAATAAGGAATGGAACCCGTCCTCGAGAAAATCCCCCTAATAAAAGAAGCAGATATGAAAGCAAAAGCAAGCTTGCAGCCCAAAGTACAGCATGGTCGGCCCTGCTTGGGAGACCCGGGAAGGTTTCACAGAGCAGGAGAGGCACCTGGCAGAGGTCGCTGGTGACTGTGAGAGGGGACTGCCGGCAGAGAAAGCAGGCCATCTCTGGTGCCAGCACGTGAGGCATAAAGGCACATTCAAGGTGTACGGGGGAGACAAGGTGTGAGAAACTGCTAGGGGTAAGTTCCCGGCACTTACTAGGTATGAGACTAGCATTATGTAAAGAGCTTGTTTTTTGAAGTGTAATTTGATATTTCAGCAAGAAGTCAAAGCCAGTCTTTCTAAGCGTAAGATGGCTGTGGTTGGCAGCAACAGAAATGCAGTTCCTTGTGTTCCCCGTGAGGTCGGCATAGGAGATTATTTTATTTCCTAAGTAATACACACAAGGTTTTTAGCTACCAGTCATTTATTTAGGAGAGTGTTATTAGGATTAGTAAGTCCAGAAGCTTAAAAATAACCAGTGAGCTTCTGAAAGTCAGCTACCTAAATATGACCTAGGTCACTGAAGCGAGGAGGTGTGTGCTCCTGTCGCACCTGCGGTGAGCAGAGTGACACACTGCTGATCAAGGCAGGAGTGGAAGGAGGAGTTCTGGCTCATCCTTCAAGTACAGAATACAGTAAGAACAGAGTGGCTGTCAAATGTTCTTCTCATCCTCTCAATCCCCAATAAATTACACATAAATGTGAACTTCAGCCCTCCCCTTTAAAGAAAAGACTCACAATTTAAGTCTGAAAATAAAACATTTAAAGGTCTGCAACAGCAAAAGAAAGAGGAGCACTATGACAAAGCAATACAACAAACATTTACAAAATGCCAGGCACGGAGTGGATGCTGGGGATACCAAAGCTGAGTTAAGTTACTGGAGGAGCTTATAGTTGAGGGCGGCAAGAGGGGAAAAGACAGACATACAGGACACACAAATACACAACTGGGAACTAGAGTGAGATAAGAAACTCTCAAGTGTAAAACAGGCTGTAGGGTTATAAAATCACACCATCAAGGCAAGGCTTCTTAGAGATTATACTATCAAGGTTTACCCAGTAATCGGTGAACTCTGAAAACCCCTCTGCTAGTAAATACCTAAATGCTAGATAAAATATTTGAAAAGGTTGTCTGGTGCCACTTATTTATCTAAAAACTTATACCAAGAAAGAGGAAAGCATCCCTGCCATGACTGAATGGTCACTGACAATGCTTTATTTGTGGCTCTCCAAGATGAAACATTGGAAGTCGGGAGGACTCCAAGGACTCCCCTTGGAGGTAGATCCAAGGGGAGACAGAAGGTTGGCAGGGTAAAGTGAGGCACACCTCTCAGTGTTCGCGGAGAACCAGAGACACTACAAAGTAAACCTATGTATAAAACCTTTAAAATAAGTCATCTCAATTTTCATTAATACCCCGATCAAAATGTACATAAAGTTGTTAAGTGTGAAAGATATTAGTTACAAAACAACTTAGCATAAAAAAAGATCCTTTGGGGCTTCCCTGCTGGTGCAGTGGTTGAGAGTCCGCCTGCCGATGCAGGGGACGCGGGTTCGTGCCCCGGTCTGGGAGGATCCCACATGCCGCGGAGCGGCTGGGCCCGTGACCCATGGCCGCTGGGCCTGCGCGTCCGGAGCCTGTGCTCCGCAACGGGAGAGGCCGCAACAGTGAGAGGCCCGCGTACCACAAAAAAAAAAAAAAATAAAAAAAGATCCTTTGGGGACAACTGGGGAAACTTAAACATGGTCTGAGAATTAAGGGCTACTGAGGAATTACTATTCATTTTATTGGGTGTAATACTCATTACGGTTATATATGGAAATGCCCTTAGAGATGCATGAAAGTATTTAAGGGTGAAACGCTATGAGGTTTGCTTTCAAATATATTAGCAAATAAAAACTACTAGATGAAATTAATACAGTAAAATGTCAGCATATTAACTGTTAAATTTAGAGTGACGAGTATTTTGGTGACTCATTGGGCTATTTCCTCTGTTTACATGTAAGTCTGACACTTTTAATAATGAAGAGTAAGAAAGAAAAGCATTGATACTTTCAAATAACCCCATACCTCATTCAGTTCTGTCTTATCCATGTTATCCAGGTAAATTTTGGTCCAGTATTTGTCTAGCAGAGTAGCATGACTATTTAGCGGTCGATACCAATTTCCTCCACAGCTCAAGAGTCTGTATTTCAGAATGGAAAACAGAGTCACACAAAATTCCCAATTTTAATCTTGAATTATGCCCCTGGTTATCCCTTGCTAGATGTTATCTCACATCCGAGTAAAACTCACAGTTCCTTCTGGTGCCAGACAGCACTGTGCTGGGCTTATGGGGAGCATGACAATGAAAGGCTGCCACCAAGCCAGGTTTGACTATTTTCCTAGGGGGAGTAATAGGGCTTTAACCAAGTTATTTTCACATCACTGCAAATGATCCTATTAGACGTTTTGAACTGAACAACATGCTCCTTTTCCTTAAGACATAACTTCAGGAAAAAGAAAACCTAATCCAAGACCAACAGCATTAAAAATAAGTTCACTGCTTATTACCAAAAGCGACAGTACCTAAAATTATTTAACATGCCCAGAAGAGAAGGAATATTCATTAAACACATACTCTGGGCAAGCCATGGGCTTACACCTAAGCCATGTAATTTAATCTTCACAACAACTGCCCTGAGGGGATGATGCCTTTCTTTTCTTCTAACTGTAAGGAAGAACTGTACAGAAGAGAAGGAGAGTAATGTTCCTTGCTCACTCAACTATGACTACAAATGGCAAAGCCAAGAACTGAACTCAGGTTTGTGTGACATACTTCTATGATGTCCCAGGACTTTCTGGGAAATGTATCTAGCAGGAAAGAACTTCACCATCGCTGTGAATAAAATCAGGGTCTATTAAAACTAACAGGGCCTAGCAAGGTCTTCCTTAGAACTGTTAGCTCTGCATTCCATCTGGAAGTGAATGTTCACAGAGGTACAGTAAACACTAATATAATCACTAAATACAATGTGGCATTATTTTCACTCTTGGGCATTTTAAGACCTTAGAGAAGCTGTACAGTTATAGACAAGTAGGAGGAAATAAACCACTGCCTTCACATTATTTTAAAAAGTAGATAGGGACATATACTACGTTTGCTTAGGTTTTATTCCTTTGTTGATGCTTATATTCAATTAATTTTTTTAAATGCCTGAGGTCTACATGGCTTTATCATCACCACCATCATGGCTGGGCACTTACTACGTGACAGGTCTTTAGTCACTTCACCTAACCTTCATAACTTACACCAAGTTGTAAAGTAGGTGTTATTGGCACCATCATAATCAGTCAAGCAAGGTACACACAGGTACAAAGTGTCAGTGTCAGGATTCAAACCCAGGGCTATCTGACAACAGTCTCATCTCTGATTATGTTTGAAAACATGAAAACAAGACAAAGTTTTTTAAGACTGGTTACTTATTTTTAAGTGGGGGGAAAAAAAACACTTTTACTTTCTAAATTAATTATCTCCATTAAAAATAGTCAGGAAGGGGCTTCCCTGGTGGCGCAGTGGTTGAGAATCCGCCTGCCAAAGCAGGGGACACGGGTTCGATCCCTGGTCCAGGAAGATCCCACATGCCACGGAGCAACTAAGCCTGTGCGTCAAAACTACTGAACCTGTGCTCTAGAGCCTGTAAGCCACAACTATTGAGCCTGCGTGCTGCAACTACTGAAGCCCGTGTGCCTAGAGCCCATGCTCCACAACAAGAGAAGCCACTACAGTAAGAAGCTGAGCACCGCAACAAAGAGTAGCCCCTGCTCACTGCAACTAGAGAAAGCCTGCGTGCAGCAATGAATACCCAACACAGCCAAAAATAAATTAAATAAATAAATAAATAAAAAGTCGGGAATGAGAATGTTGAATCTGTCATCACTGCTAACTAACCTTGCTTAAAATGGGCCCAGAGAACTCTATTCCAAGACTTTTGTACTCAGCACTCTAGCATGTGGACTTAGGAAGAGGCTCCATCGTGGGAATAGAAGGGTTAATGGGACATACCTCCTGGTTGCAAAGAACTGAAATCCAGGAGCCACTTTCAGACAGTCACCTTGGCCAGGAATCAAGAGCTCTCCATTCTCCAAGAGAGGGATCAGCACGGAAACCTAAATCACAAAACCCCAGTGATAAAGCTATTAAAGACAGAAGTAACAAACAAGAAAGCAAAAAAACCCTCTCACCAAATGATGAACACGTCCTTAAAGGAAACCCTACTTCTCACAGCATGAACTGGGGTCAAATGCCAGGCGGGAATACTGGAGCCGCCTACACTCCAGCAGAGCAACTTATTCATTCAGCATTCACTGAGTTCCTACTATGGACCAGAATCAAGCAAGACAGGAAAAATCCAGACATGACTGAGGCTTTACAGCCTAGAATCTGACGGGAGATAGCCATGCAGACTACCATATAGCATGATCGGTGTGACCCCCAAGGGGTGTACAAAATGGTATGTGAAGACACAGGGTGGCTGTAGATCAGTGTGGAGTAGTTTAGAAGCAGGGCAGTGAAGCCATTCTAGAGGCAATGACACTCACTGAATCTGAAAGTATGAAGAGGGCTCAGCCTGGTTTGTTGGGAGAGCAGTGGCACATTTACTCTAGGCAAAAATATTCAAATGGATAAAAATGTATACGCCTAAGAGCATGGCATGAGAGGACTCTTACAGTTAGGGTTAGGGCAGAACGTGTATATGAAGTAGTGGAAAAATACTAGGCTTAGAGATAAATGATAAAAGGCCTTCTGTGCTGAGCTAAGGAGTTTGAGTTTTTTTCATGAAGTTGTTGAGAGGATTTTAGTCTGAAGAAAAACTTATTTTTTATTTTAGAAAATGAACTGTGCAACAATATGGAAGATAAACTGAAAGAGAGCCAGCCTGGAGGGAAAGAAGCGAAAAAGGACACCATTCAGGTAACAAAGGTAAGATGGCAGGATAGATTAGATAGACAGACAGATAAAAATAAGAAGGCCTGTGCTAAGGCAGTGGGCTAGGAGGGAACAGAATAAGAGATAAGGAAAAAGTACTAAGCAATATCAGACTAAGTGAATGCGGGACTAGAGGAAGGAGACGCATCAAAATTCTGGCTTGGTAATTGTGTGGCAGGAAAGGCTGTTGCAGGAAAGAGCAGATAAGGTTCATTTTGAACATCCTGAACCTGTACCTGCTAAGGAAGATCCAAGTAGAGATTTTTTCAAGAAAAGTATGGACTAGACATATGGGTCTAGGGGATGTGAATTTATAGAAGTTTGAGGAAAAAAACAGTAAGAACAAAGAGCCAAGGAGGAAGGTCCTAAAATGTCAAGGTAATTTTATCAAGCATCCTTATTTCATACATGGCTAGGAGATGAAAGGAAAAATATTATGGGGGCAACTCCAAGATAACTCTGACACTTGAAACAAAAGACAACCATCCTGAATGAGATCTGTAAAAGCCATAAAAGCTACCTTAAAATAGTAATTAGTTAGCAATTAGCTGAGAAGTTCTGGAAATAACAAAATAATAATCAAGGGTCCAGGTATGTTTTAAGATAAACACAACTTCACTATAATGATGATGAAGTTTAAATCAACTGAACAGCATACCCTCTGGAACCAAGTGTATTGATAGTAACAGAAAGGGAATGGTCTACACAAAATGGAACTCAAAGTACAAGAATTTTCTGATGTTTACCAGACGTTGCCCAAGGAAGATCAAGACAGAAACTAACAGTTTGGTCTTGAAATCTGGACTTGGTCATCAAAGAATGTACTTGGCTATGGCAAAGGGATAGATCCCTAGGCTTCATCATGACCTGAATGGAATATCCCTTATGTTCATCTACCTTCTTTGGCTCAAATTCTATGATTAATAATACTAATGACTTCCCAGGTACCCTGATGTCTGAAAAAATTGCCCAGGAAAGAGCTATAGAAAGCGCTAAGACTCAACAAATACTTTTAAGTTGGCCTTGCAGTTTATAATTCGGTTTTATTTTTAAGTGTCATTGGTAGTAGTCATCCTTGGCTCTGGGCTTCTTAAGAAATTTGACTCTCCAGCCCTATAAAACTGAGCATTAAAATCTTAGAACATGGTGGTCAAACTAAGCCAATAACCCCATTACATTTTTACCTCACTAGACTCTAAAATATGTGTGTCATAAGACACACACATATTTATAGCCCCTCCTTCCCCATACATTTCCCTAAACCTAAAGACCTTTCCCACCTCTCCTTCCCCCTCCCCCATCTCTGTCTCCTCTCTCTCTCCAATCCAAGAGGAGAAAGTCCATATACAGGTGGCTTTAGGGTTCACGGTAAAAGAAAATTAAAACCAATCTCAGGAAAATCTACCCAAAGGAAGATTTTTTTCATTCTGGAATACATTTTTTTGGTCATAGTTTACAGAATACAGAAGAAACATGGACTGCCTCCATAGCTAAATTTTATACACATATAAAAGTGATCTTTCTGAAGTCAAAAATATACATCCAGTTTATTTTCCTTAATGGAACAAAGACAAGCAGGCTCTTATTATATCATCTCTTCTTTCATCTGTCCTCAGCCCACTGCTCTACAAATGCCATAGCCAGGGAGCTGGGTCTCAAAGTTCTCAATGTATATGCAGCATGGATTAAGATGTTTCCCACCAAGCCTATTCTTGGAAAGTCTGTGAAATTGCTCACAATTTCAACTAAAGGAGGAAAAAAACTACTGTGAAATTGATCACATATTCAACTATTAAAGGAAACAGTACAAGCAGAATTTTAATAATTTTCTATCAAACAAGAGATCAGCCCAGTAATCCAAGAACTCAAACCAGATTAGGTAGATAACCAACATACCATCTCTAATGAAATACTTATGTTGTTTAAATAATCCCCCAGTATCACTATTAACACAATTCTCATTCTCTTCAAAGACAAGAAATTAGCGAGTTACTAGGGAGGTGACATACCACGTCCAAGGGAGCATAGTCAATATCCTCCAGAAGGATCCAGTGTCCATTTGTGGCCGCCTGTGTCAGGGTACCAGGCTGCCACACAAACTCTCCTGGGACATCTGTGCAGCGATACATTCCCAACAGCATCTGCAAAAATATTATTGAAGCCACACACCTGAGGAGCCAATGCTACATCCTGCGATTAGTTCCATTAAACTTCCACAGGGTTATAACAGGTATCTGAGGTTTTACAGCGTGGTCCCCTCAGTTATGAGGAAGACCAATAACTATTCTCATATTCTCTTAGCAAAAACAATATTTTAAGGCAAATATTCACAAGTATGCTCACCAACCAAAATCTGCCATTTCTTACTTACCTTACTGTCGGTCTGATCTCCAAGCTGGACTTTGAGAAGCTGAGGGGGCTTCCTTCTACCTGTTATTGCAGCTAAATGTTCAACTAAGGAAGTTTTCCCACATCCAATCGGTCCTTCCAACAACACAGCATTCTGAGAAGCCACTGCCATAGCCAGGGTCTGAAGATTTTTGCAGACTGACTCAACCAGCACATAAGACCTAAAGGCCAGCTCCTGTTCGCGAGAAGAACTCCGACTACTGGCCTAAGGAGGCAAGTGGAAAATAAAAGGCATATCAAGAAGAGTCTTCCCATCAAAGAGCACAGGTTAATTTCTACAACAGTGCTTCCACTGGCTTCTACATAAACCTCTGCCAATAAAGTGGTAGTACAGGACCCACAGTAACAACAAGTATGTTATCCAAAGTAAGGATCTGACTTGTTCACTTTCCTTTCTCCCCTGCACTCCAACTCTGGGAACTCGCTAACAAATTTAAGAAAAAGTCTCCCAAACTTTAAGAAGCCACAAAAGTTGACACACAGGGGATGGGAACAAGCCTCATCTCTCATGACTGGATTTTTGTTTTTCCTTACCTTACCATATTCTAGGATTTTACGTCTAAGATCAAGAATGCACAATACACTTATGAGACCATCAGGGGAGAGTAAGGACATTGAAAGGATACACTATAAAATTGTTCAATTTTTTCCAGGTGTAATAAAGAGTTCTGGAAATTTTTTAAGTCCTTTTTTTCTTTTTTTAAAAAAAATTTCATTGAAGTATAGTTGATTTATAATGTTGTGTTAATTTCTGCTATACAGCAAAGTGTTTCAGCTATACATATATTATTTTTCATTATGGTTAATCACAGGATACTGAATATATTTCCCTTATATTATATATACATCCTATATATAATAGTTTGCATAAAGTCCTTTCCTTTTATACACACACACACACACACACACACACACACACACAAACAAAACTACAAGCATACCTCAAAGATTTTGCAGGTTGAATTCCAAAACACAGTAATAAACCAAATACCATAATGAAGCAAGTCACACAAAATTTTCGGTTTCCCAGTGCACATACAAGTTATGTTTACACTACACTGTGGTCTATTAAGTGTACAACATAGCTTTATGTCTTAAAGACAATGTACATACCTTAATTTAAAAATACTTTATTGCTAAAAATGCTAACCATCATCTGAGACTTCACCAAGTTGTAATCTTTGCAATCGTAACATCAAAGACCACCAGTCACAGATCACCATAACAAATATAAATACTGAAACAGTTTTAAATATTTCAAGAATTACCAAAATGTGACACAGAGACACGAAGTGAGCAAATGCTGTTGGAAAAATGGCACCAACAGACTTGCTCAAGGCAGGGTTGCCACAAACCTTGTTAAAAAAAAAAAATGCAATGTCTGAGAAGCACAACAAAACAAGGTATGCCTACATTTAGCTAAGAAATGATGTGGTATCTGGGAGTTGCTTCAAAACAATATGGTGTGAGGACAGTGTTCAGAAATATAAATGCAACATAATTGATCATGAATTTATAATTACTGAAGCTGAATGATGGGTACATGTGGATTCATTACACTATTGTTTCTACTTTGGAATACGTTTAACATTTTCCATAACAAAAAGTAAAATAATAATAATAATGTACCCAATATGTTTAATGGGTAGTTTCAGTTTTGCAAGATGAAAAAGTTCTGGAGTTTCTTTGCTAACAATGTGAATATACTTAACACCACTGAAGAGCACACTTAAAAATGGTAAAGATGGTAAACGTTACATTCATTTTACCACAATTTAAACAAATTTTATTAACAATGGACCTAATATGACACAGAAAAAAGGACCTCTTGGAAAAGTGCAATGATTATTAACTTTTAAGGAATGGTAAATTCTCAAACATAGCTTGTCCCCTAAAGATATGTGAGGACAAAATGAGATTCAGGGCTGGAAGTTCTTGAACTTTTTGCAGAGCTGTTACTCTTAGCAACCGGCAGGCAGGCTGGACTGTAGCTCCATTCTGCACTTCTGCCCCAGTGCTCTGCCACTGCCACCCAGTATATCAAGCCTACTCCAACCAGAATCCTTCCCTATGTTGAAGTTCTAATGATCCAAACCTAATCTATGTTAGGAGAGCGGTTAAAGAGAGGTGGGGAGGTCTTCCTGACCAGAGGGAAACACAAGGCGCTTTGGAAATGCTGGCGTCTCAGTGTTGGTGACAGAGATATTTAGTTTATGAATAATCATGCAGCTGTACACTTAAGACATGCACTTTTTTATATCTATATTATACTTATCTTTTTAATTTTGTACTTCCCAGATACAAACTGACAGATCAAGGAATGACTCAGGACTTGTTCCAGGAAGAAAACTGGGTGGGTCTGACCATCAGACAAAGTGACAACTGACTAAAGACTGCTGGGGAAAAACAGACTGGTTTCCAATGTTCCCAGATTATGGAACCAGACTCTGATTTACAAGACTTTCCAAAGTGTAGTCTGGAGGCACACTCTTGGAAAGGTCATTTGCTATGGCAGGGGAAGAGCTCACTACAGATGCAACCCTCTCACACAACAGGCAAAGAGAATATTCTGACAGAAAGAGGCCAGGGAGTTACACCTGGGCCTAGCCCCATCTCTGCCAAAGGACAGCCCACAGGTCCTGGGCAAGTCATTCTGCCTTAGTTTTACATAAATATGGTATCACAACGTGGGCCACCCAACTTCAAACAGCTGTTGTAGCAAGTAAATGAGGTCATACATGGAAGAGCTTTGTTAAAGTTAAAAGCTTTTGCATAGGCATCATTACAATTTCTGACTTCACACTAAATAGGGACAAAGTGACTATCAAAGAGGAGGGTCCTGGGTGAATTTCTCTTACTCTCTCCTTGAACACTTCTGAAGGTGGAACAGTAATCCGGCAAACTCGATTTGGCTCACACCTAGAACACAGAGCCCAGCCAAGGAAAAATACACACTCAGTGTTTGGATGGAAGAGGGCACACACGCCACTGCCGTCAACATACCTGCTCTCCAGGGGCTGGCGGCTGCCCAGGCAGCAGCACACCACAGACAGCAGTCACCCTGGAGGAGAGGTCAGCTGAAACAAGGTGTCCTTGTAAATACTGCAGCTCCTTCTCCTTACGCCAAAGGGAGGCTTCTGGATTGGCCAACACCAAGGCTTTCTCTAAGTCCTGCAGCTGGGCCTCTTCTAGTAACCTGAGGAAAATGAGGATCTCATCAACTACTCTAATGCCCAGTAAAGCCACATCGAGATCTCCAGGAATGCTCCTGCTTACCTTAACCTGAAATGGATCAGTTCCTCACTGTTAAAAATCTTCTTAAGGAATGATAACTTGTGCTCTTCATTCATACAGGTGACCAAAGAAAGACAATTGGCTGTGTACCTGGAGAAAACCAAAGTATATAAACTCAGAACCTGCAGCTGATTCTAAAGAATAAAGGAAATTTGCTAGCCAACTGAACACTAGAAAAGGAAATCTTATAATTAACACAGGGAAGGGTAGAAAACACAAATCAGGCAAAATAAATTCACCTAATGGAACACGAAACAATGGAATTCCACTCATACCATCTGATTTCCCTCTGAAATGACACGTGAAAGGGAATAAGAACCCCAAAGGGACCAGAACAAAAATGACATCTTTTAAAAGGTTTCCCTTTCCTCCTCATGCACACAACTCCAGACTCCGTCAACCATCCCCACACTAGAAGCCCAGGAACAGCCCAACAGCTACGCACCAGCGGACCAAGGTGTCATGGCTCCTGAGGAGTGGGACGCACACGCTCCAGTCCCAGAGCTCCCGGAACACAGACTGCTCTTGCTGCAGAAACTTGTAAGCTGCTTCCATTAGGTCCCGGAGCTTCATCCGTCTGCGCCCATACCGGACTGGATTTGCATCTGAGCTCTCTAGGAAAAGTCTTTGAAAGACTGGAGAAGTGTCCTTGAAATACTTCAGGGCAAACCTTCACAAAGAAAAAGAACTTTCATTGCTTGGTAAGAATATCAAAGTATACATATCCACTTAATGAGACAACGGAACATAACAGTAACTCCCAAGGGTTTGAGAACCAAAAGAGATGAATGCTTAAAGCCACTAGTCCTAAGATTATATTCTGTTCAAGTTCAGGAACCAGAATTGCAGCATGAGATATCTAAGAGGAAACAAAAACCACAAGAACTTATCACAAGTGTTTACTACTGAAAATAAACTCATTTTCAACAAATATTTATTGACTTCTCACTATGAGTCACACACACTGTGTTTCAGACACCGTGTTAAGTCCTGGAGGTACAAAACCAAGAAGATACTTTCCTTGAGGAGCCTTTTATCTAGGAAGGAGGAGAGTCACAGAAACAACGAGAGGCACAAAGAAAACAGATTCAACTGAACCTGGGAGAGTCAAGAAGAGATGCTTTGGCTGCACCTTAAAAGATGAAGAGGTGATCCTCATGAGAGGCAGTAAGATTGGAAAAGAGGGACAAAAAGCTACAAGACATACAGGAAATAATTAACAATGGCAATAGTAAGTCCTTCTGCATCAGTAATTACTTTTAATGTAAATGGTTTACTCACAATCAAGACACAGATTAGCTGAATGGATATAAAAAAGAAAAAAAACAGCATCAAACTATATGCTATGTACAAGAAACCCACTTTGGATCTAAGGCTACACATAGGGTGAAAGTGAAGAGATTAAAAAAAAAAATTCCATGCAAATGGTAATCCAAAGAGAGCAGGAGTGACTATATTAATATCAGTCAAAACAGACTTTAAATGGATAGAATAATGAGACAGAAGATCAATAAGGAAACAGAGGACTTGAACAACACTATAGACCAAAGGGACCTAACAGACACATACAGAATACTCTACCCAGCAACAGCAGAACATATTCTTCTCACATGCACATGGAACATTCTCCAGGATAGGGCACATGTAAGGATGCGAAACAAGTCTCAACAAACTTTAAAGTAATGAAATTACACAAAATACTTTTGTATAATAATACAAAATATTACAATAGAATGAAACTAGAAAGCAACAGAAGGAAAACTGGAAAATCCTCAAATATGTGGAAATTAAACAACACACTCTTAAACAACCAATAGATCAAATAAGAAGTCACAAGGAAAATTAGAAAGGACCTTGAAACAAATGAAAAGAAAAATACAACACACCAAAACCTATGGGATATAACAAGAGCAATGATAAGAGTGAAGTTTATAGCTACAAACATGTATATTTTAGAAGATCTCAAGCTAACAACCTAACTTTACACCTCAAGTAACTAAAAAAAGAATAAACTAAACCCAAAGCTAACAAAGAAAGGAAATAATAAAGATTAGAGCAGAGATACAGACAAGAAAAACAACAGGGAAAAAAAATCAACAAAACTAAGCACTGGTTTTTGAAAAGATCAAGAAAAGTGATACACTCTTAGCTTAACTAAGAAAAGAATAGAAGGTTCAAAAAACAACACAAATGAAAGAGGGGACATTACGGATACCACAGAAATAAAACAGACTATAAGGAATACTATGAGGGAATTCCCTGGCGGTTCAGTGGTTAGGGCTCCACGCTTCCACTGCAGGGGGCATGGATTCGATCCTTAGTGGGGGAACTAAGATCCTGCATGCCACATGGCGTGGCCAAAAACAAACAACCCCCCCCCCCCACACACACACACAAAATTAACAATTGTTGGTATGGATGTGAAGAAGCTGGAACCCTTGTGCACTGTTGGCAGGATAACATGGTGTGACTCCATGGAAAACAGTACAGAGGTTCCTTTAAAAAAAAAAAATAGGGGGCTTCCCTAGTGGCACAGCGGTTAAGAATCCACCCACCAATGCAGGGGACCGGGTTCGAGTCCTGGTCCGGGAAGATCCCACATGCCGTGGAGCACCTAAGCCCATGCGCCACAACTACTGAGCCCACGCACCTAGAGCCCATGCTCCGCAACAAGAGAAGCTGCCACAATGAGAAGCCGGCGCACCATAATGAAGAGTAGCCCCTGCTCGCCGCAACTAGAGAAAGCCTGCGCGCAGCAACAAAGACCCAATGCAGTCAGCCATCCAACCATCCATAAACAAATACATATATACATACATAAATTTTATTTTAAAAACTACTAATAAATAGGGACTTCCCCGGTGGCTCAGTGGATAAGACTCTGTGCTCCCAATGCAGGGGGCCTGGGTTTGTTCCCTGGTCGGGGAACTAGATCCCACATGCATGCTGCAACTAAGAGTTCACATGCCACAACTAAGGAGCCTGCCTGCCGCAACTAAACCTGGCACAACCAAATAAATAAATAAATATTCACAAAAATAAAACTAGCACATCTTTTTTCACCACAAAGCAAATATACTAGTTTAATTACAGATTGAAATACAGTGAATCACATGATGCACTTATCCATACGGCCCAGCAATTCCATTTCTAGGTACAGAGCCAAAAGAACTGAAAGCAGGGTCTCCAAGAGATTTTTGCACACGCATGTTCATAACAGCACTATTCACAATAGCCAAGAAGTGGAAGCAACCCAAATGTCTTTTGACAGATGAATAAACTGTGGTATATACATACAATGCAATACTGTGTAAACTTAAAAAGGAAGTAAATCTGGTCACATCCAACAGCATATATGAACCTTCAGGACATTACGCTAAGTAAAGTAAGCCAACCATAAAAGGATAAATACTGTATGATTTCATCTATATTAGGTATCTAAAGTAGTCAAATTCACAGATACAGAAAGCAGAATGGTGATTACCCGGGGGCTGGGGGGAAGGAGAACAGGGGAATTGTTTAGAGAGTATAAAATTTCAGTACTGCAAGATGAAAAACGTCTGGAGACCTGTTTTACAACAATGCAAATGTTTTTAACACTACAGAATTGCATACTTAAAAATGGTTAAGATGGCAAATTTTATGATTTTTTTTTTACCATAATAAAAATAAGTATGTGCATTTTTTTTGCAGTATGCGAGCCTCTCACCGCCGTGGCCTCTCCCGTTGCGGAGCACAGGCTCCAGACGCGCAGGCTCAGCAGCCACGGCTCACGGGCCCAGCCGCTCCGCGGCATGTGGGATCTTCCCGGACCGGGGCACGAACCCGCGTCCCCTGCATCGGCAGGCGGACTCTCAACACCAGGGAAGCCCAGTATGTGCATTTTTAAGAATGAAAATAAACTTTAAAAACTTAAACATACTCTACAGAATTTATGTATACTGCAAACATGGTGATTCTCAGTATATTCAGGTAGTAAATGATGTAGAAGCACATCCTTGCTGTTTCTACTGTACTCCTTGGCATGTTGAGTAGAAGGAGACCCAGGAAGTGGGAAAAGGAATCAAAGCAAACTCCTCTGTGCCCTGTATGTATTGGTCTACAATGAAAGCTATTGGTTTAGCTCTTTCTGTACTCTCATTACCCCGGTCTACTCTGAAGTGGGACTAGAATAGGGAGTATGTCAACAGTAGGCATTATTATCCCAAATGTAAAGCTAAGGAAACTGAAGTGGTTAGTTTATTTGCTCAAGGTCACAAAGCTACTAAGTGTAAAGAGGCTATCTGAATCCAGGCTTTCCAACTCCACAATCAGATGTGTGATTCAGTTGCTCTACTACAGACATGAAGAAAGTGGATTCATCAAGAGTTGGGAGTTTTCTCGATAGATAAGAACACTGAACCGACGGACAAAAAAGCAGATATTAATAGAAAGACAGCAACCATAAGGTCAAAAATAGAATTTTAAGCCACATAAGGAAGGTACAAACTGGAAAGAGCTGATTAACAGGAAGAAAGAATTGGCAGTCCCAGTGAGGAGAAAGACTAGTGTGTTAAATGAACTAGTGGGATAGGAGATGGCAGTCTGGGAACAGAGCGTTTAAGCCAGTGACTTGTAAGGTGGTGGTGCAGATGTGAGCTAGACCCAGGGTGTGACCACTGCAGTGAGTAGGATAGGTGAAATGAACACAGAAGTCCACTGGAGATTAACTAGTCAAGGAACAACAGAGTCAGCACTGCATGGATATTCCAAGTGTGACACAGGAGCTGGGGTGGGGAAGAAGATGATGGGCCGGTTGCCAAGTTCTTCAAAGAAGGAAGAGGAGCTCGGAAGTTCATCAGTAATCACAAGAAAGCAGCAGCAGAAAATAAAGCAGAAGATGGCAGGTGTCATGGCAACAAGAAAGTCCAGAAAACTTCACAGAACAGAGAGGAGGACACCCACTAAACATGCAGACTGTGAGGGATATGGAGGGTTCGATTAAAGACACCCTTCCCTGTTAAGGACCAACACGAACACAATATCAAGACCACCGTAAATCAGTGAAGACAAGGAAGCAAAAGTAACAGAGAAGAGGCTAAGTATACAAGAGAGTGTGCAGGTTATGGAGCACAAGCAGGGAAAGGGTTTGGGTGAGGGAAGAGGCCTGGATGTCAGCTGGGTGGGAAGATACAAAATGAGAATTCAGGAGATGGGTGGGAAGGCTTGGACTTCAATGAGCAAGCCAGGCCAACAGGAATAAAGGCTTTGTACATTAACGCTCATGATATTCTGAAGGAGACTGGACAACTGGGTCTCAGGAGGTTTAGCTGTGGGGACTTCCCTGGTGGTCCAGTGGTTAGGACTCCCCACTACCACTGCAGGGGGCACAGGTTCAATCCCTGGTTGGGGAACTAAGATTCCGCATGCCGAGCAACACAGCCAGAAAAAAAAAGATTCAGCTGTGGCTTGGAAGAGAGACAGGGCAGCTGTGGTGTGGGAGGCTGGTCGTCCACTAGCTCATGGGCAGCTGGTGTTGGCAGTGCACGTGGAACCAATGGGCAGCAACAAACATGTAGGAGATAAGCAGTAACCAAGTCATCAACCCGACCCAAGAGGTCTTTGAGGATACGGGGAAATGAACAGAGTGGACTGGCAATGGCTGTAAACCTGTGTAGTAGAAGGCTTCCCTATAGCGGAAACAGACTGTGGTCCACTGCAAGTATACAAAAGGAGGATGGGTTGATATTCCCTCCTGAACTTAGGTGACTACAGCACCCTTTTCTCTAGAGACCCATCATTTTCAGAAAGTGCTCTAAAATTCTGATCCAGGCAGTGATGGATGGACCAGTAAAGCGTACTTAGGCAGAGAATAATAACATGATCAGATTTTTCCCTGGAGAATATTCGAAGTCTATGGAGAATGGTCTCTTTCCTGGGATAAAACGAAGAGTTGTAAGGTCTAAAATGCAACAAGGAACACTATCCAGTGAAACGTCTAATCTTGGATCAGCCACTTACTTGGGCAACTCAGCATCTAGAGGTAAGACCTGTGGTCCAGTTCTGGCTCTGACACTTAGAATAACTTAGTTAACTTAGTTAATCCCTCTAAAGATTTGAAATGGGACTAAGAGTGCCTGAATATGTCACAGTACAAAGATTAAAAAGATAATGTTTATCTACTTACTTAAATACTCTAAAGCCTGTATAAATATGTGTTATTACTAAAATACCACCATTCTGTTCCAAAATCCACACTCCTAACTCCCACGGCAGATCCACAGATTTTCATATCCAAGGATGTTCAATGTCACATTATACATCAAAAATTCAAAAACAACCTAACTGCCCAACAAACGGATAAGTGGTAAAATACTACACAACTTTTAAAACAACTTTATTTACTGATGCAAAGATGTCCATATGTGACTAAATTTAAAAACAAGATGCAAGTTAAAAATTGTTTTTATTAAAATTAGTATATAGTCAAAAGTCTGTTTAGATTTTATTAAAATTTGATTTTGAAACTATGTGCACAAATGTTCTAAGATTTGCTGTGGGGACGGTTGCACACACCTGTGAATATACTAAAAACCACTGAATTGTACACTTATGTGGCATATAAACTACATCTCAATAAAGCTAATTTTAAATGTGTGCACATAAATATATCAGTGTGCACACTCTCAGATGGGTGCAAGAGCAAGAAAGAGAAAAGGGATTTGGGAGGAAACATACCAAACATAGCAGTTATCTCCGGAGAGTAGGATTTCAGGGTGGAGAGGACTTTTTGCTTTTTAGGATTCTGTATTATTGAGTGTTACCTGAACATATTGCTTTTGTAATTAAAAGAGGATGTTCTTCTCCTCAGAAGAATGCCGCCAGAATAAGTAAAATAATTCTTGAAGGGGGAAAAAAGTCTAAAATTAAATGTGTGTTACCCTTACAACATTCCTGGACACAGTTTTGAAGCAGAGGTTTATAAAAGCGTAACTACTTTTGGTCCCTCATTCCGCTCTATGCCAGCCTGATTTCAGCATGATTGTACATATATATACAGCACTTTACACATGAAGCATGCTCTACCATAGCATTCCACCTGCTATTGTTCACAAAAGACCATTAATAGGCCCACCTATTAATGCTCTTCCCAATCAAAGACATAGCACTGATGTGGATCCACACGTCCAGGACAAACTGACAGCAAATGCGAAATTGAAGCCAAGAAATTAACCCAGTACAACCCAAAGGAACTTAGGTGATTACCACAGCTCCCCCTTATCCACGGGGGATGGGTTCCAAGACCCGGAGTGGATGCCTGTCACCACGGATAGTACTGAACTCTATACACACTTTTTTCCTATACATACATGCTTATGATAAAGTTTAATTTATAAATCAGGCACAGAATATCCAAGTTGTCAGCAACACTACTCCTGTGCTTTGGGGCCATTATTAAGTAAAATAAAGGTTACTTGAACACAAGCACTTTAATACCACAACACAGATGGTTACTAAGTGACTAGTGGGTAGGTAGCAAATACAGCATGGATATGCTAGAGAACGAGATGACTCATCCCGGGCAGGACAGCACAAGATTTCATTATACTACTCAGAACAGCATGCAACTTAAAACTTATGAATTGTTTATTTCTGGAATTTTCCATTTAATTTTTTGGGGTATGATTGACTTCAGGTAACTGCAACCACGGGAAACGAAACAACAGATAAAGGGGGACTGCTGTATTCTTTCCTTCCTGGGAGTAGAAATATAATCATTAGCTATAACATGCTATTCAGATAAAGTTCTGTGTAAATCAGTCAACAAATATATGAACGGCTCAAACAGGATGAGTGGGCAGCACCACAAAGTAGAAAAAAGAGCATGGGCTTTGGAAGCAGCTAACCTAGGACTGAATTCCAACTCTGCCACTTTCTAGCAAAGGGACTTTGGGCAAGTTACTTAGCATCTCTGAGCCTCAGTCTCCTCATCTGGAAAATGGGAATAACACCTAACCTCTGAGGGTTGGAGACAATGCCAATAAAATGCGAGAGTGGTTGTTGTAGTACTCATCATTAATGAAAGGCAGTTTCCACAAGATTTGCGTGAAAGGACAGTGTGTTAAAGGGACTCGCAAGGACCAGGGAGAGGGGAGAAACAAGAAAGGGGGAGCAAACTAAAAGAGCAAAGAACTAAAAGATGCAAAATATAAGAGTAAAGTACAATCAGAACTTAAAAGTAAGGTTACACTCCTGAGAGAACACTAAGGGGAAAAAAAAAATCAACACATAATGTAGTATTAACCATCTGAAACCATCTACAAAGCTATAGCTGAAGAAATCCGGGAACACAAGAATGGAAAGTTAGGAACAGAACTAGATGATTTTTCAAAAATAGCACTTTGGGGCTTCCCTGGTGGTGCAGTGGTTAAGAATCAGCCTGTCAGGGCAGGCAAGACGGGTTCAAGCCCTGGTCCAGGAAGATCCCACATGCTGCGGAGCAACTAAGCCCGAGCACCGCCAACTACTGAGCCTGCGCTCTAGAGCCCACGAGCCACAACTACTGAAGCCCGCGTGCCTAGAGCCTGTGCTCCGCAACAAGAGAAGCCACCAGGATGAGAAACCCACGCACCACAACGAAGAGTAGTCCCCGCTCGCCGCAACTAGAGAAAGCCTGCACGCAGCGATGAAGACCCAACACGGCCAAAATCAATCAATTAATTAATTATTTTTAAAAGATGCTCCTTTAAGTACACAGAACATTATTCATGTTTAGAGTTAAAGTCCTTTATCTTCTTAATTGAAAAACCCCTGACACTCATTTAGCTGCCTCTTTTGACTATTCCACACAAACCTATCATTTTGAGAAAGCCTGGTGCAGCAGCACATGCCTATAGCCCCAGCTACTCAGGAGGCTAAGGCAGGAGGATGGCTCGGGCCAGGAGTTCTGGGCTGCAGGGTGCTATGCTGACTGGGCGTCCGCACTAAGTTCAGCATTATTGGGGTGACCTCGTGGGAGTGGGGGACCACGAGGTTGCCTGAGGGGTGAAGCAGCCCAAGTTGGAAAGAGAGCAGGTCAAAAGAAAAATGCATTAGAATCCAGTTCTAATACAACTTCTTATCACATTTTGGATGTAGACAGATTTACAGAAAATTGGAAGGGACACTAGAGCTCTTGTAACCCACTCACCTTCAGCTGTTCCAGCAAGCAGGAATCTCACCCATCTGAAATGGATGTTGTAAGAGCCTCAGCTAAAACTCATTTAGATCTGCCTTATATGCATGTCTTGCCACGTGACAGAATCCTTGAGGGCAGGGCGATATCTTGGTTATATTTTCCAGACCGGTCTTGATGGTCAAGACTTAAAACCTAGTAAATGGTCACTAAACTGAGCTGGATAAATGGCTTCTGCTGTGATTATTTTTATAAAATAGTACCACTCCTCTCTCCCCTTTCTGAATTTCCCCTTTCTCTTCTTCTCAGCTCAGACTCCTCCTTACTTCCCAGGAGAGAGTAGGTTCTACCACCTCAAGGAGAAATGTGAAGAATAAAACTGTTACTCACGGGAGGACGTCAGGATGGTTACCAATGAGTCTGCTCATCGACACACAGAGCCTTTCGTGTAAGTCATGGTTGACTTGGCCCCCAGCTTTAATGGCTTCAGCATTCCTTTCCAGCAAATCCAAAAGGAGAGGGCGCAGCTGGCGGCCAACCAGCACAGTACAGTCCTTATCCAGAAGTAACTGTGCTAAGGTACTCAAGATACACTGGCGATCTTGAGGTGTCCACACCTGAGAGAAAGGCAAAACAAAATTTCTACGTAAATGATTTTCATTTCTACTGCTACAGGAGAACAGAGTCCTGGCTTAAAATCAAACTATCTAATTGCCAGACTTCACAACTGAATTTATCTTATAAAACATGGTGGGGGTTTTTTTGGCAATAGAGGATTAGTTAATTGAATGTAAATGCTGTTACAAATAAGTTTCAGTCCACTGGGGTTTGAGGTAAAAGGACTGACACCAGGATTCCATGTAAAATGCTAGATAGCTTCAGCTTCCTTGAAAAGTAATGTTTCAGAGTCATAACAGTTTCCAGGGAATCCAGTGTTTCCCCCAACACCTTTGTCTTGGAGGAAAACAGGAATTAAATGAGAAAAAAATAAAGTGCAGTTAGTATGCAAAACTGCCAACTCTCTTGAGGAAAGAATAAAGAAATCAGTTCCTGGAAATGAATGATGATATATCCTCATGAAGGTTTCAGATTTTAATTAATAAACAAAATAGATCCAAAGCAGACAGCCACACTTTGATATGCAAGATGAAATAAACCACAGAATTCTAATGCCTGGGCTCAGTATGTCCATAAGCATAAAAAGAAAAACTGAAAAGTATGTAAAAGGTCTCATATTGCTTGTGTGTATGCAAGTCCGCACAACCCTTGCTGCTGGGCAACGTGACAGTGGTTTTAAATTGCCTGAGGCGTATACCCCTGACCCAGCAAGCCCAAGGCTATGAATTTATAGCCTAAAGACTTTGACACTAAATGGTTATCTGTAAGAGTACAGCTTGGGCACAACCTAAATACCATATTCAAAAATATAATAATTTTTTCCAAAGTTCCAAAGTTGTACTTGTAGGTAGTGTTAATAATTTATTCCATTTTATTACTTACTAGTGTTTCACCATATGAGCATACCACAACTTGTTTATCCTTTCAAATGATAATAGATATTTGCACTGTTTTCAGCTATCATCAATAAAGCTACCATCAACATTCATGTACAAGAGACTGATGGACATAGTTCATTCCTCTCTGTCTTTTTTTGGTTTTTGGCCACGCTGCACAGCATGTGGGATCTTAGTTCCCTGACCAGGGATCTAACCCGAGGCCCCTCCAGTGGAAGCACGGAGTCTTAACCACTGGACCACCAGGGAAATCCTTCATTACTATTTTTTTTTTTTTTAGCGAAGTATAGTTGATTTACAATGTTTCAAGTGTACAGCAAAGTGGCTCAGTTATACATATATATACATACATATGTATATATTCTTTTTCAGATTCTTTTCCACTATAGGTTTATTACAACATATTGAATATAGTTCTCGGTGCTATAGGGTAGGTCCTTGTTATTTATCTATTTTATATATAGTAGTGTGTATCTGTTAATCCCAAATTCCCAATTTCTCCACCACCCATATTTTCGTTCCTCTTAATCTTTTTATTACCAAAGAGTGAGACTGCTGGGTCACACAATAACTGTATGCTCAACTTGATAATACACTTTGGCCATCCCGCCGCATGGCTTGCAGGATCCTAGTTACCCAATGAGCGATCAACCCGGGCCCTCGGCATTGAAAGCAGAGTCCTAACCACTGGACCACCACGGAATTCCCTAAACTTTTATTTTTAACTTAAGAAAAAAAATTTTTAGGGCTTCTCTGGTGGCGCAGTGGTTAAGAATCCTCCTGCCAATGCAGGGGACACAATTTCAAGCCCTTGTCTGGGAATATCCCGCATGCCATGGAGCAACTAAGCCCATGCACCACAACTACTGAGCCTGCCCTTTAGAGCTCGCGAGCCACAACTACTGAGCCCTCATGCCACAACTACTGAACCCCGCACGCCTAGAAGAGAAGCCGCCTCAATGAGAAGCCCGTGCACCACAAGGAAGAGTAGCTCCCGCTCGCCGCAACTAGAGAAAGCCCGCGCACAGCAACAAAGACCCAATGCAACCAAAAATAAATAAATATAACAAATAAATAAATTTTAAGAAATTTTTCAACGTTTAACAGAAGTTGTCTTCCAGAGTATCTGCACCATTTCACATCCCCACCAGCAATATCTGAGCGCTTCAGCTGCTACATAACTTCACCAACACATAGTATTATCGGTCTTAATTTTAGCCATTCTAGTGGAGGTGGAGTGGTATATGGTATGAAGTATTTAATAGCCATTCATTTATCTTCTTTTGTGACGTATTTATTCAAATCTTTTACCCGTTTTTAAATCGGGTTGCTCCTTTATTAACTATGATGGTGTTTGTAGATCCTCTATAACAGCTTGAGGAAGTTTTGCTCTATTCCTATCTTGTTTTTGTCTATTTCTTGAGTGAACTTTGGTAATTTATATTCTATGAATGCTCCTGTCATCTAAATTGTCTAATTTATTGGCATAAAATTTTTCATATTAGTTACTTATTTTTTTATTCTTTTCAAACTCTGTAATGGTGGCCTTCTTTCATTCCTAATAGCTTGGATTTTTCCCTTTTATTCTTGGTCAGTCTTTTCAAAGAATCAACTTCTGGTTTTACTGGTTTGCTATATTGTTTGTCCATTTTCTATTTCATTCGTTTCCACTGTTATCTTTATTATTTTCTTCCTTCTATTTATTTTGCGTTTAATTTGCTCTTCTTTTCCTAATTTCCTAAGGTGGAAGCTTAAGAAATATCACTAATTTCAAACCATTTTTTCCAAATGTAAGAACTTAATGTTATAAATTTCCCTCTAAATGTTATGAATTTCCTTCTAATTGTTGTTGTCTGCAACCCACAAACTGTTTAAGCTATCATACAGTTTAAAATATTTTCTGATTCTCCCAGTGATTTCTTCTTTAGCCATCAGTTTCTTTTAATCTTCTTATTTAATCTCTAACATTTAGGGATTTTTCCCAGCATCATTTTGAGGGTTTTCCCCCCTAACTTAATCTCATTGGGGTAACTGAATATGCCTTGTATGATTTCAATTCTCCTAAATTTGTTGAGACTTGTTTAATGGCCCACCTTATGATCTATCTTGGTGAACGTTCCAGATGTGCAGAGTATGTATTCTGCAATTACTGGACACAGCATTCTATAAATGCCAGTTAGGTCAGGTTTGTTGATGGTGTTCAAGCCTTCTATATCCTTACCCATCTTCTGTATTTGTACTATCAGTGACCAAGGCTAGAGTGTTAAAAGTCTCCAATTATAATTTTGAGTTTCTCTATTTTTCCTTTTCTGTCACTTTTTGATTCATGCATTTTGACATTCTGTTATTCGGTATACATATATTTAGGGTTTCTTTCTTAATTTTGCACTACTGACATTTGGGGCTGGATAATTTCCTTGTTGTGAAGGCTACCCTGTGCACTAGAAGGTGTTCAGCAGCATCCCTGGCCTCTACGCTCTAGATGCCTATAGCACACCCCCATCACAAGTTGTGACAACCAAAAAACATCTCTAGATTTGCTCTAGAAAGCAAAATTGCCCCCAGTTGAGAACCAGACAGGGTAAGAAAAAAAAAATTTTCAAAAAGAAAATGGAAATATGATGGACAGAAAATAGTTTCTTTGAAAATTAAAAAAAAAAGCAGTATTTCATATACCATTTTAGAAAGCTTGGATTTTGATTCTGGAGATAGTGGGGAGCTCTTAGGCAGAATGGCAATAGATTCAGATTTGTCTTATTAATGATAATTTATATTAAGTGACCAGAATACGGATGGGAGATAATAGCTAAAGGGAACAGGGGCTTCTTTTTGAAGTAACAAGTGTTCCAAAATGGACTGTGGTGACAGTTGCATATATGTGTGAACAGAGCGAAAACCACTGAACTGTACACTTAAATGGATGAATTATATGGTATGTGAATTACATGCCAAAGCTGTCTTTAAAAAAATTATAATTATAGCTCATATGTATTGATTACTTACTATGGGTCAGGCACTGTGGTAAACTCCTCAAATGCATTATCTAGATCTCACAACAATCTTATTTGTAGCAATAATAACAGCAACCCGTTTTATAGACAACACTTACTATATTCTAGGCATCTAATCCTCATAGCAACACATAAGTAGGTAAAATTATCCCCATTTTACAGATAAGGAAACTGAAAAATAAAAAAGGGGTAAGGTCACAAAGCTAGGAGCAGAAACAGGAATCCATGTCACAGAATCTGGCTCCAGAGTCCCTGCTTTTAACTACTCTCTGTAACTATTTAGCGGCTACCATATGTAATACATATCATATCAAGAAACTGAGACTCAGGAGAGTTGAGCAACTTGTGGGAGGACCCAAAGGCAGTTAAATAAGAGAACAGAGGGACTTCCCTGGCGGTCCAGTGGTTAAGACTCCAAACTTCCACTGCAGGCAGTGCAGGTTCGATCCCTGGTCAGGGAACTAAGGTCCCGCAAACCGAGCGGCCAAAAAACAAAACAAAACAAGAAAAAGAGAGAGAGAATGGATTTGATCTTCAGCCGTACTTCAGCCCCAGTACCCACGCATGCTCTTAAGCACTGTGCTCTTCCTCAACATAAACAGTGATCAAAGAGGTAAGGTGTGACTCTGTGATTTATAAGAAATACAAATCGGGTCTTCGACCCTATTCCTGGCCGAGTTCCTAAAACCCCTGGAACTTCCTGTGATGAGAGAGAGAGAGAGATAAAGGTGTCTTGTTATGTTAATGCAGTGAATTGTGGAAAGCCGCTAAGATGGGAGCTGGTTGCCAGGAGAACCAATCATGTGATTAGAGTATCGGAACTTTCAGTTCTGTGCCCTCCCAGGAGGGCAGAGGGGCTAAAGATGGAGAGTTCAATCACCAACGGCCAGAGATTTAATCAACTGTGCCAATGTAAGGAAGCCTCCATAAAAACCCAAAAGAACATGGTTCAGAGAGCTTCAGGGTTGGTTGTCCTAATAAGTAAAACATTTCTCTGAGTTCTATGAGCCACTCTAGCAAATTAATCAAACCCAAGGAAGAGGTCATTGGAACCTCCAATTTACAGCCAGTTGATCAGAAGCACAGGTGACAACCGGTGTGTATATTGCAGGTGGGAGAAGTCTTTTAGGGCTGAGCCTTTACCATGAAGAATATGATGCTTCCTGCAGATAAACAGTGTCAGAATTGAGTTAACTATAGGACACCAGCTGGTGTCTGAGACTTGCTTGGTGGTGGTGGAAAGAACACCCCCACGGTGCAATTAAGAGTCAGAACTGTAGGATGGTAGAGATAGTAGGGAGGAAGCGAAAGGAACAGATCCAATACTGAGTAAGGAAAATCAGGAGGACTTGGCTATATGTGACAGAAAAGGAGTGAAAAGGGACTGGATAGAGAGACAGTGGTGTCACCAGCTGAGATAAAGAAAAAAAAAAGGAAGCACAATCCTAAAAAATTCTTACTTCAGATCCCAAACTCCATGAGAAGTAATGTTTCAAAAACTTTGCTGGGACTTCCCTGGCAGTAGAGTCGTTAGGACTCCGTGCTTTCACTGCAGAGGGGGCCTGGGTTCAATCCCTGGCTGGAGAACTAAGATCCCACAAGCTGCGCGGCTTGGAAAAAAAAAAACAAAAAAAACCTTTGCTTTCCAGTAAAAATTATTTTGCTTCCCAAAATAGAAGAAAAATAGAATGACAACACAATCAACTCTTCTCTGAACGAAAGGCTTGAAACTATTACTGAAAATGGAAAGGAACACACCTGAAAAACATCTCTCAGATTGGATAAAATCTGAGAGAGAACGTGAGACAAAGAAAGGGGAAGCACAGGTGTCCCTATCTCCTTAATTCAACTAAACTTTCAAGTAGCTTTTAAGTTCCTTAGCATCATTATATAGTCTCAGAATCTACCTGAGTGGTTCACACTTCAAAATATCAGATTCTCTTAAAAACGGCTACAAACCACTTTTCTCATTTTACTCCCAATACATAAGCACCAATTTTATATCCAATTACAGTGGAGAATCATAAATAAATCCCTTATTGTCCACGGTCCATAAGCCCCAGCTGCAGAACCTCTGTTCTAAAATGCAAGCCCACTTACAGAAAAATACTTCTAGCCACAATACATAATTCATGAGCCTGTCACCACAAGCTCACTGTCTCATACAAACTGATCATCTCTTTCCTTAGTCCAGCCCACCAAAAATCTGTTTTCTTTCCTAGACCTCTCCATTTATGTTAGTGATTCCCTTCCCTGGGGGAATCACAAGCCGGATAACCCCAGGCATATCTTCCACTGCTCCCTCCCCTTTGCTATACACGTTCATTTGTTGTCACCGAACAGAAATGCCTCTCATGTTAGTTCCCAGCTACTCCAGACACAAAATACTGCTGTTGTTTCCTAAACAATAGGATATATACGGTCTACATACTGGAATTCGAAAAAAAAATTTTTCTACTCTCAAGAAGCTAACAGGACTTCCCTGGTGGCGCAGTGGTTAAGAATCCGCCTGCCAATGCAAGGGACACGGGTTTGAGCCCTGGTCCAGGAAGATCCCACATGCCGCGGAGCAACTAAGCCCGTGCGCCACAACTACTGAGCCTGCGCTCTGGAGCCCGCGAGCCATAACTACTGAGCCCACGTGCCACAACTACTAAAGCCCGTGTGCCTAGAGCCCGTGCTCCGCAACGAGAAGCCACCACAATAAGAAGCTCGCGCACCGCAACGAAGAATATCCCCCGCTCGCCGCAACTAGAGAAAGCCCACGCACAGCAACGAAGACCCAAAGCAGCCAAAAAATAATAATAATTAATGTAAAAAAAGAAGCTAACAGACATTGGGGGGGGGGAGCACAAAACACAAAGTTAAAATGCCAAGTGAAAAAACTCAAGACAGCTGGTGGTAAACGTGAGCTCGCTCTTAAAAGGCCAGAGCACCCATTTCCCTGAAAACCAATTCATAATTCCATGGCTTAGAAATTATGCACTCAATGTCTCGCTTTGTCCATCAGTTGTTTTCTGTGTTTATGAACGGTCTCTAAAGATAGACGCTCAATTCCCTGTGGGCAGAGGCCTTAACGAATTTATGTCTCCTCAAAGTGCCACACTGTGTGCTAGGCAGAGCAGGAACACAATCAATGCTTATCATTGGGCCTTAAAGTTGGGACTGGGCAGACAGGAAACATTCACCCAAGCTAACAGGGGTAGCTAGACTCGGCACACTTAGATAATACACATGTCAAAAGGGCAGACACGCAACCTCAGTTACAGAAAAACCACCCACATTTCTCTCCGAAGGCCACGTCTGCCGCACGCAGTCAGGGCGCTGCAAGGGGGTAAGTCGGTGGAGAGGGAAAGGCAAGGCTCTCCCCACGAGAATAACAAAAGGCTCCTTCCTGGCTCCTCAAAGGCGCGAGGACGCCTCCGCCACGGGCCAGCCCTGGGGAGCGGGCCAGAGTGACAAGACCCGCTTTCCTGTCCCCTGCGTCTCCGCGCAGGGCCATGGGGCACGCGCCAGGGGATGGCGGGGGCGGCCGGGCGCTTTCCCTCTCGTTCCTTCTCTTACCTGCTTGACCAAGAACCTGCCCAGCTCGCTGCGGCTCTTCTCGTTCTTGGCAGCGATTAACCGCAGAGGCGCGGCCGCCACCTCCAGCAAGAGGTGCTCCATGACCGCGGGCCCTCAGCCCCAGACGGCCACCGACGCTCCCTGCTTCGCGCTCAGAGCCCCCAAGCCGCTGAGGTCCCCGCGCCGGAGCTGCCACCAACTACGCCCCCAGAGAAAACAACCGCCGCTTCTCCACGGACACGCTGAGAGCTGCAGCACACGTGGGAGGAGCACGCGGCGCACTGCGTCACCAGCCTGCGACGGCGCCGGCTTACGACGCAGACCCCGCCCCCTCGGCACCGGAAACGCGGGCGTCCCTATCCGGTCAACTCCCGCTGGGGAATCCGAGCAGAAATGGCTTTTAAAGCCGAGGCAAGAGATCGCTGTGATGGGACGTCCGGAGACGACGAGTGGTGGGATAGCGAGACGGAAGATTCCGCCATGCGGGAGAAGCTAGGGAGCCTGTAGGGCTGTGGGATCCTCCTGCCTCCTAATGCCTCAACAGGCGAAAAGATCAGATAGGAATGAAAAGCAGATTCGCCCCTTCTGACCCAGCAATTCCCTTTTTAGACCTCTGGCCTGTGGAAATTCACACCCAAGTGTAACAAGCATAGCCCTGGCAGCATTCTTTTTTTTTTTTTTTAATTTTTGGCAGCGTTGGGTCCTCGTTGCTGTGCGCGGGCTTCTCATTACGATGGTCTCTCTCGTTGCGGAGCACGGGCTCTAGGCGCGCGGGCTTCAGTAGCTGTGGCTCGTGGGCTCTAGAGAGCAGGCTCAGTAGTTGTGGTGCAAAGGCTTAGTTGCTCCAGCGGCATGTGGGATCTTCCCGGACCAGGGCTCGAACCCGTGTCCCCTGCATTGGCAGGCGGATTCTCAACCACTGCGCCACCAGGGAAGTCCCTTGCAGCTTTCTTAATATAAATATTGGATATAAATGTTAAGATGGGTGATAAAATAAATTTTCACGTATTGACATATATGAAAGTCATTCTTGGCTTATACATGAGTTAACTTGAATTTTATGCTAACTAAAATAGCCTGTTTATGGCCTATCAGACATAAATTGTATATCTGCTCTAATTATTAAAAGAGCACACTGGGGCTTCCCTGGTGGCGCAGTGGTTGAGAGTCCGCCTGCCGATGCAGGGGACACGGGTCGGTGAGGGCCCCGCGTCCCAAAAAAAAAAAAAAAAAAAAGAGCACACTGACCATAAGTAAAGAATGTCCATGTTAAATATAAAGATTAAATGTCTCTCTTCCTGGGATGCTAATGCTAGTACTCCTTTGATGATAAGACTTCCTTTACAGGTGCCAAGGCCATGCTGGCTTGCTGTGTACTTGCTGATCTGTGTGTGTGTTTTTTAAAACCTTGATGGAATGTAACCTTGTCTTGTTTAATGTTCTTTGTTCTGACAAGATATAAAACTGTGCCGGAAACCATGCTTCTCTGGAGCAGCTTCTCAGAGTAATCTGGGAAGCTGGCTTCCAGGCTAGTCCTTAGTTTGGCTCAAATAAAACTCTTTTCTATTCTTATTACAGATTATTGATTATTTTCATTGACATGGGAATGAAATAAAGTATGTAAGGTATAGAATAGTCTTTAGGCACTGTGAAGAGGGGAGTAGAAGAGTACATAAAAATTAACAGTACATTTACGTCAAGTTCATAAACAAGCCAAAATAATCACAAAGTCAGACTAGTGGTTGCTTTTGGGGGGTATTGCCTGCAAAGGGCCTAAGGGAACCTCCTAGGGAGATGGAAATGTTTCATTATCTTCCCCTGGGTTGTGGTTACTCTGGTAGATACAAAAGAGAAAAAAAATCAACTGTACATTTAAGATTTGTGCACTTTTGTAAATTCTACCTCTAAAAAGTGTTTTAAAAGGGAGTAGATATTTCTTTACTGACATGGGTAGCTCTCCAAAGGAAGTTTAAACCTTTTAAAAATGTATTTCAATTTGAATTTTTGTCAAGGATTTGAATGTTTGCTCCTTGGGGAACTCAAACTCAGCAGAAGTTTCAGAACAAGTGAACTATGAAAATGGGACAGAATACATTTCCAAATAAATAATATTTTTAAATTTCCAAGAAGAGGCACTTCCCTGGTGGCACAGTGGTTGGGAATCCGCCTGCCAGTGCAGGGGACACGGGTTCGAGCCCTGGTCCAGGAAGATCCCACATGCCGCAGAGCAACTAAGCCCGTGCGCCACAACTACTGAGCCTGGGCTCTAGATCCCGCGAGCCACAGCTACTGAAGCCTGTGTGCCTAGAGCCTGTGCTCCGCAACAAGAGAAACTACCGCAATGAGAAGCCCACACACCACAACGAAGAGTAGCCCCTGCTCACCGCAACTAGAGAAAGCCCGCGCACAGCAACGAAGACCCAACACAGCCAAAAATAAATAAATAAATAAATAATAATTAAAAATTCCAAGAAAATTGAGAGGGTTCCCTGAGAGTTCATAGCACAATAGATGAAAAATTACCCACACTTGTGGAGTGACTCAATTTTTTCCCTGGGTATCTCCCATGTATACCTGAAGTATACATGTTAATTAACATGTTTGTTTTTCTCTTGTTAATCTGTCTTTCATTACAGGGCTCTCAGCCAAGGACACAGAAGGATAAAGGAAAATTATTTTTCCTCCCCTATATACCCTTTCTCAGGAATATGCTGAAAAAGGTGCTCCTCTGTATGAGGGTATAAACCAAGAAAGAGGAAGATACGGGATCTAGGAAGTGAGATTCAACAAAGAAAGAAAAATGTGAAAAGAATACTCAGGATGACTGTTAAGAGAAATCCCAAGACTTTTATTGGGCAGCAGTGGGAAAATCAACAGCTCTAAAGTAACTAAACTGATAGATCAGGTCAGTGGTTGCCTGGATATAGGAGTGGAAGAAGGATTGACTGCAAACAGCTGAGAGGCAACATTTTGGGGTGATGGAAATGTCTAACATTGGATTGTGGTGATGGTGGCACAACTCTATAAATTTACTAAAATCGTTGAATTGCACACTTCCAATGGGTGAATTATGCCTCAAGAAAGCTCTAAAAGTAATGCTAATGATAATCAACAAGGATAAGAAGTGTAGGTATCGATGAAACAAGACTGGCAATATATTGATAATTATTGAAACTGGATGTTGGGGTAGTGGGAGTCCATAGACTTGCCTCTCTATTACTGTATGTGTTTGGAAATTTCAATAATAAAAGGTAAAATAATATATTTTTTAAAAGACTACTAGGGTCATGTCAATAGGACTCAGGTACAAAGGGGTAGCAGAATATGCCACCCCCAAAACATGCCACTTTGGCAGGAAGGATTTCAAGACATGCCACCCCAAAATATGCCACTTTGGCATACTATTTTGAGCTAAAGGTACTCTGGAAACAACAGATGCAGATGCTTCTACCTAAAAACAGGCCATCAAATTTCCCATGAGAAATGTGCCCTCGCTGAACCAGCAATAAAAGAACATCATTGTCACCTGACACTGGTAATCAACATTCAAATGGGTTTGTAGAAACAAACTTACTAAAACAATCCTTATCTTCCCTATATCTCCAAGTCTCTTTCCTATAACTTACTGCCCCTAGCCCAAACCCCTTTTGTCATGTAATTTCTTCACAAATTTATTGCTTCTTTGTCTAAAAGGTATATAAGCTTTCTTGAACTGAAGGCAATTGAGAGAAACAGATACAGGCATACCTTGGAGACACTGCAGGTTTGCTTCCAGATCACAATAAAGCAAACATCAAAATTAAGTGAGTCACATAATTTTTTTGGTTTCCCAGTGCATTTAAAAGTATGTTTGCACTATACTATAGTCTATTAAGTGTGCTATTAATAACATATCTTAAAAAATTACATACCTTAATTTAAAAATACTTTATTGCCAAAAACTGCTAACCATCATCTGAGCCTTCAGCAAGTCGTCATATTTTTGCAATAGTAACATCAAAGATCACTGATCACAGGTATCCATAATATAGTAACAATATAGTAATAATGAAATAGTTTGAAATGTTGCGAGAATTACCAAAATGTGACGCAGGGACACTAAGTGAGCAAATGCTGTTGGAAAAATGGTGCTCATAGACTTGTTCAATGCAGGGTTGCCACAAACCTTTAATTTGTAAAAATCACAGCATCTGTGAAATACAATAAAGCGAAGCACAATAAAACAAGGTATGCCTATACAAAAGCTCTCTGCCCTCCCCCTATTTGCCATTAATTTATAAAAGTGTCCCCTCTTCTATCTCTACCAGGAAAGACAGAAGGTAATCACTGGATAACACTTTAGACCCTTATCAGCCCGGAGACAGCATCAGAGGAAACTATTACAAACCTTACTAAAACTACACTGTTGGTGGGAATGTAAATTGATACAGCCACTATGGAGAACAATATGGCGGTTCCTTGAAAAACTAAATATAGAACTACCAGGACTTCCCTGGTGGTGCAGTGGTTAAGAATCCGCCTGCCAATGCAGGGGACACGGATTCAAGCCCTGGTCCGGGAAGATCCCACGTGCCGCCGAGCAACTAAGCCTGTGTGCCACAATGACTGAGCCTGCACTCTAGAGCCCGGGAGACACAACTGCTGAAGCGCACATGCGTAGAGCCCGTGCTCCGCAACAAGAGAAGCCACCGCAGTGAGAAGCCCACGCACCGCAACAGAGAGTAGCCCCCACTCACTACAACGAGAAAGCCTGCGCGCAGCAACAACAAAGACCCAATTCAGCCAAAAATAAATAAAATAAATAAATTTTTTAAAAAGTTAAGAAAAAAATTACTGGCGCCTCATTAGGATATCATTAGAAGTATTATGTGAAGTTCAGAGAGTGCTGAACCAGCATCTAAAGACCTGAGTCATTAAGGTTGCACTTCTTTCCATTAACTCGCTGTGATCTGGGTTAAATGACTTAACCTTCCTAGGCCTTGGTTTTTCTCTAAAAGTTCTGATTCTGTGCCTATCTCCCAGGGTGAATAAAAACTCCGGAACACAGGATCTGCCTTATTCATCTTTGTATCTCAACTTACTTTGTCCCACATGTAATAGGCATTTAATAAATAGTCAATCCTTCCAGGTATTTAGGTGACTGAGAAAACTAGGAGCAATTTACTTAATTAAATCACTTATGTGAATTATAAAATAAATATATTTGTTTAGAAACTGATAGACTATCTGATTTCCCTATCTACTCATAAACTGTGTAGGAACAAATGCAAATTAAGAGGCTTATTCTCCCTGTTGAAAAATAAGCGGAGAAACTCCTCCTCTCCCCCCATTCACCCCTCCCTTTTCGTTTTTTTTTTTTTTTTTTTGGCTGTGGGGCGGCTTGTGGGATCTTAGTTCCCCGACCAGGGATCAAACCCATGCCTCCTGCAGTGGAAGTGCGGAGTCTTAACCACTGGACCGCCAGGGAAGTCCCACCCCTCCCTTTTCTTTCAGAATTTCTTTCATTCTCCTTTTCAAATATATGTAAGTCTTTTAAAACAAGCTTCTTGCCAGTTTCACAAATGAGGAATTTTTCCTCAAGGACCTGGGAGCCATTTCTTTAGAATTAATTCATCAATAAGGAAGGTAATGCCCAATGGCCAATTTCAATAGCCTATTAAAAGCTAGGGACTTTTTCCCCAGAACAATGTACCAATTCATAACTTTTTGCAAACAATTTCAGAGTGTTCCATTATCCAGGTTCACCCATAAGCAGTTGCTCTTGCACATACCCCCCACCATACTGTGAACACTTCTTTACTTTCTGGTACAGCAAGGTATTGCAGGATCATCTTTTTTCCCTCTTGCCCCACTCCTGGATCATCCATATTTCTAAAGAGTTCCTTTTACTGAGGAATCGTATTTAGAGACCAAGATCTGTATGGTATGAGTGCTCATTGTTATTGGTGTGTCACTTCTTCTAGGCCCTTTCAGAGAAGAGAGAAAGTAAATATGAATATGTATAATATACACATGTATATAGACATACATATTCAAATCATAAGTTCACACTGATATCTCTAATCCAATCCCAAAACACAGGACCCCTCGTCTTCCTCCTTTCCATATTTGTATCATCCTTTTCCCACAGTGAGAACTGTTTCCCACAATAATCAATATATTTTCTTCATTTCTCAGCTTTACAATATACACAGTATAATTTCAGAATTGCTACCTTCATACCACTGTAAACAGCAAACTTACTAAATGGAGATTACAATTTGTTTGCAGGTTTTTTAAATTTGTTTTTTGTTTCTTTCTTTGCTTTTTTGTTTTAAACAAAAGATATACAGTCCAAGTACTGTGTTCCAAGTTTCCCTGGATTAGATCTTTTTTTTTTCCTGTTCTAGGTGGATATATTACTTTGAAATGCAGATAAGTTCACCATATTCATAGACCTTTGATTTTAAGTTGAAAAGTAAGAGAAGTTGACTAATGTTGTTAAAAGTATTAGAATGTTTGGGAGAACTTGAGGATTCCTACATGTTTAGGTACTGATGTAATAAGGAAGAACCTTTTGTATTCTATTACAAGTTAATCACTAAAGGGCTGTTGCCTATAAGCTTAAATTATACATAATGGCCCATCTCTGGGAACCCTGCTTCCCAGGTAATGAGCATTAAGCTAGAATACCTTTGTTTCCATCACAGGAAACAGCCTGACCAGGCCCACCTGTGAATGACTGCAGAGAGGAAGAAATTAACACATTCCCTCCTGAGGCTGATGGGAACTAGATGTTTGACTTTACTGCCTCCCCTTCTAGAATAAAAGGAGCCTGAATTCTAACTCAGGCAAGATGGTTCTTTGGGGCACGAGCCCACCTTCTTCTCGGTGTGTTGGCTTTCCGAATAAAGTTGTTATTCCTTGTACCAACAACTCATCTCTCAATTATTGGCCTGTCGTGTGGTGAGCAGTATGGGCTTAGACTCGGTAACACTCAGGAATGTTTTACTTGTCAGGGATTTTGTGTTTGTCCTACAAGTATGAAGTGTTTAAAAAACAGATCAAATGCATTACATTTATAAATGGAGTTTAAAATATTGAAGGGAATTTAATTACTATACTCTATAAATGGGAGTGATTATTAATTTAAGTTCCTCAAACATTAAAGTCCTCCAGGCCTTCCCCGGTGGCTCAGTGCTTAAGAATCCGCCTGCCAATGCAGGGGATACGGGTTCAAGCCCTGGTCCGGGAAGATCCCACATGCCGTGGAGCAACTAAGCTCGTGTGCCACAACTACTGAGCCTGCACTCTAGAGCCCGGGAGCCACAACTGCTGAAGCCCATGCGCCTAGAGCCCATGCTCTGCAACAAGAGAAGCCACTGCAATGAGAAGCTGCACACCGCAACGAAGAGTAGCCCCTTCGCTGCAACTAGAGAAAGCCCGTGTACAGCAACAAAGACCCAACGCAGCCAAAAATAAACTAATTAAAAAAAAAAGAATGAAAAGAGTAGTGAAGTGATGACTACTTGAGATGAATTTCTAAAAAAAAAAAGTCCTCCTTTGGCCTTCCATTCTCATATTTCATGTAACAATTTTAATAAAACTGCATTATTTTGTTCTGTCATTACCATTACTGTTCCAGTAATCTAAAACTTTGTAACAAATTATTACCTTAAAACACAGTGACTTAAAAACATCAACCATTAATAATATTTCACAGTTGGGGAGTTCAGGAATTTGGGCAGGGCTCGGATGGCAATTCTTCTCTTCCATGAGATGTTGATTGAGGGCATTCAGTGGTATTGAGTTAGTAGATGGCCTGGTCTGGAGGGTTCAAGATGGGTTCACTCACATGTCTTGTGTCTTGGCAGGGATGGCTGGAAGGCTGGGCTCAACTGGAACTGTAAGCTGGAATGCTTACATGGCAACTTGGGGTTGAGAAGAGAGAGAGAGAGATCTCCAAGAAGAAGCCTGGATAGAAACTGCAAGATCTTAGAAGTCCTAGAACATCACTGTCCTTGAATCCTATGGTCAAGCAAGTCACTAAAGCCAGCCCAGATTGAAGGGGCTGGAAATTAGACTCCACTTCTCAAATGGAGAAAGCAAATTCACTCTTCTTCCACCTTTTTATTCTATCCAGGCCCTCAACAGATTGGCTGCTGGTCACCCACAACGGGAAGGCAATCTGCTTTACTCATAGTGTAGCCGGGTTAGGGCACAGGAGGTAGGGAATGAACATGAGGCAGGAGTCAGCCCACGAAGGCTTTATGTGCCAGGCTAAGGAGTATGGATTTTATCTCAGCAGGATATAGATAATGCAGACCTTTGTGTCTTTGGAACAAACTGATTCTCCCAATAACTTGAAGCCTTTGTTACAAGGTGTGTGGCCAGGGATAGGAGAGTCTGGCCACGGGACAGAGGACAGGGCTAAGTGGCTCCTTCCATGGGAACTGAGTCCACCTTCATGATTCTCAGAACTCAGACAGTAATGACCAGCCAACCAGCCTCACCGACTGGAGAGTTAGTGGACATCACACAGCCATCCATGCCTCTGTGCTCTATAGGAAGTGTTCAGTGCTTTTTTGATGCACCTCTCCTGGATGGCTCAGGACCACTGGGAGGGTGGGGAGGGTGAGGAAGTGGTGCTGGCTTCAGTCACTCCCCTGGAAGTTGGGAATGAGATTCCCCAGCACCTGCTGGCCCACAGTCATGGCATCACTACTGACCATGATCCCAGCAGAAGGATAAAGTCATGTGATGCGAGTGTTTGCCAGTGCTGTAATCAATATTTTATGTAATGGCATCTAGGGACGAACATCCAGCTGCTTCATCCCCAAGAAATGAGCTGATGAGAGGAAGAAAACAGAAAGCTTCCCTCCAGCCTCTGGTGTACAGACAGGAAGCGTGTTCAGCCCAGGCTGCAGGCAGAGCTCCCAGCCTGCTCTGGAACCACGTTCAAGGGTCCAAACTGCTGCCGTTGCAGTCGGCTACTGGTAGGGATGGTAGCACATCCCACTTCTCCTCCCCTCGGATGGCGGCTCTTGCCCCTAGATTTTCTCTGATGGGGTAGAGTGCCCTCCCTGGTGTGTGGAGAGCATTGGATCAGCCTCAGGCAGCATGGCCAAGCGGAGCAGTGAGAGGCTGAGCCCAACAGTCAGGGAGCCCAGCTGGGAGCCCCCGATAGATACACAGCCATTGCCTGATTCATGGTTCTGGAGGGGATGGTTCTCAGAGTTCCTCCTGCAGTTTGAGCTGACAAACATGCAACTTTTATCTCGCAGATGCCAGCTGCTCCTGAGTCTGTTTTTTCTGGTCCCAGGATGCATTATTTTTTCATAACGGATGAAAGTTCTAGAAGCATGTTCTGAAACAAAACAAAATAGACTCAAAGGGCTTGTAAAAGCCAGTCCTGCCTACCCACCTGAGACTCTTTGTATGTCACAAATATCCCAAATCCAAACAAAAACCTCCTACAGAAGACAATCCCCCGACCTTGCCCCAGAGATGAACGTGCATGTAAGAGGTTCTGTTCCCCAACAGCGCTGTGGCAGAAGATCTGAATCCCACCTGCCATCTCCTCCTCATTATCCAGTTGTGGTTGTTTTGTCCAAGATCCAGGTCTAATACTAAAAGGCCAACCTTTTCCAAAGCTCCATCTTTGTCCCCTCCACAATTAACCAGAATTTTTGACTTTGCAGTAATGTAGAATGGGAAAACTGAACCAAATGTGGATGTTCCATTTTGTAATAATCTATCTTAAAAATATGCTACACTTAGGTTGCCTTGTGTAGGGAGAGCAGGAAGCAGCAATGGGATATGGGAGAAGGACTTGGGTCGAGTCAGACAAGATTGGGATACAATTCCAGCCCATCCACTCACTCAGTAAATATTAATTCATGTCCCTGCTATGTCCCAAAGACTGTGCTTTACCACATCCTAACTGCATGACTTTGGACAAGTCATCTATTTCCTTATCCTTAAATGGGAATAATCACAGAGTCACAGTGAAGAAGCCCATGGCAGTGTCTAGACCACAATCAGGGACTCAGTAAAGTGGGAGTCTTTCCTCCTCTTCTTTAGACTCTTTGGTAATTGATATATTATGTAAAGCTCCTCTGCTAAAAAGTTCAATAAATTATAACAATCAACTCTTCAAACACCCATCTAATAACCCCTGTCAATAATGTTGAGTCAAAAAAACCTTCCCAAATGAGGCAAAGAACCTAGAAGTCACAGAGATTTTAGATTTAATGTAATATTAAAATTTTAAAGACACCATACACAGGGATAAGAAGTAAGCAGACTGAGAGAATATCTTTCAATACATATATAGACAAGGAGTTAATACAATATCATAAAAGAGCTCCTAGAAATCAGAAGAAAAACAAATAACAGAAAAACAGACAAGGATAATTCATGGTAGAAATACAGATGGCTAATAAACATATAAACAACCTTACTAGTAATCATGGAAATGTAAATTAAGACAAACATTTTGGAAATGTTGGGAAATGTTATGAAACATTTCTAGTTTGTCAAATTGGAGATGGGGGGAGATAACGTCTGATATTGGCAAGAGTGTGGGGAAAGAGTGCTTAATGCACTGGTAAAGAGGATCAATTGGTATAGCCCTTCCTGAGCAAAAATTGGCAGCATCTATCAAAATGTAAAATGTGCATGCCCATTAAAACCAGTAATTCCACTTCTAGGTACCTATCAAAGATATATGTATGAAACATTCACTGCAACATTGTCTGCGGTAGAAAAAACTTAGAATGGCTAAATGGCCATCAAGTATCTTATGGTTCATCAATTTCATGGAAAAGCGTGAGGCATATAAAACTGAGGCATCTCCATGGGTACTGATATGGAGAGTCCCTGAGACATACCATTAATTAAGCAAAAGCAAATTGCAGAGACATCTCTACAGCAGGATCACATTTATATTTTTGAAAAAAATAAAATATATGTGTGGACATGTATTTGTCCTCAAAGACAGACTGTGAATGCAGTGAGGAAGGTAGGGGAACACACCCCATTCTGTTCACAGTGATTGTCTTTGGTAAGGGAAGTGGGAATTGAGTCCAGGTGAGAGTGAGAGATGAACCCTCACATGGTCAGGTTCACATTTTACTCTTATGTTCTTTTACACTGCTTGAATGTCTTTCAATGAGCATGTACGACTTTAATTTGAAAAACAAGAAATAAGAAAAAGACTCTTCTTTCAAACAATTAATAGTGGTACCCCTGGTCTGAGCCACACTCCCCTCTCACCTGGACACTGTGTAAGCCTCCTAGCTGGTCTCTCTGACTGCACTCTTACCCATTGTCTTGGTCTATTTAGGCTGTTATAAAAAAATACCATAGACTGGATGGATTATAAAGAACACAAATTTATTGCTTATATTTCTGGAGGCTGGGAATTCCAAGACAAATGCACTGGCAAATTCAGTGTCTGGTGAGAGCTCAGTTCCTGGTTCACAGACAGTCATATTTTCACTGTGTCCTCACATGGTGGATGGGAAAAGGAGCTCTCTGATGCCCCTTTTATAAGGGCACTAATCCCATTCATAAGGGCTCCACCCTCATGACCTAATCACCTCCAAAAGGCCCCACTTCCAAATACCATCACACTGGGGATTAAGGTTTCACATATGAATCTGGGGGGGGGGGACAAACATTCAGACCATAGCATCTCTACAAGAGACTCATCAGAAACAGTGATTTTAAAAATATATGTAGCAGACCACCACCACTCCTGCACCATCCACCTCAAATTCCTTTCCATGGCCTATAATGCCCAACAGATCAGCCCTTGCCCATTCTAACCTCGTTCCTAGCTCTCCCCTCCATGATCATGGCCCAAGAGTGCTCCCCAGGACCTTGGCACAGCTGGCACCATCAGCCATGCCAAGGTCCTGGGGTGGGTGGGGCATCACAGGTAGAGGGACCAGTATGTGCAAAGGTCCTCAGCTCTGTGGAGCTACAGGAGAGCACTCTTTGTTAGCACTTTAATGTCACAAAAGATTGGAAGAGGTCGCAGGGCAACCTTCTTCCTAATGCCAAAATCTTCCTCCTCTACAGTGGTGGTTCTGAGCTCTGGTTGCACATTGGAATCACCTGGGAGTTTTAAAAAGTAGTATTGGGGGCTTCCCTGGTGGTGCAGTGGTTAAGAATCTGCCTGCCAGTGCAGGGGAAACGGGTTCGAGCCCTGGTCCAGGAAGATCCCACAGGCTGCGAAGCAACTAAGCCCGTGTGCCACAACTACTGAGCCTGCTCTCTAGAGCCCGTGAGCCACAACTACTGAGCCCATGCACCGCATCTACTGAAGCCCTCGTGCTCTAGAGCCCGTGCTCCACAACAAGAGAAGCCATCGCAATGAGAAGCCCTCGCACCACGACGAAGAGTAGCCCCCGCTTGCCACAACTAGAGAGAAAGCCTGCGTGCAGCAACGAAGACCCAGTGCAGCCAAAAATAATAAATAAATTTAAAAAATAGTATTGGTGCTCAGGCTCTATCTGCAGATATTCTTATTAGGGCATTTTTCAAAGCTTCCCTGGTGATTTAAAGTAGAATTGGGCATGAGGATTACTACTCCACAGCGTCTCTGACAGGTGAAGGCATTCAACGACGAGGAAAGTCTTCATCACAGAGGGTAGCATGGGTTCCTAAAACTCAACCAGCATTCTTCCCCATGCTCACTCGGCCAGACTAAAAGTCTGCTCTCCATGCCCAATTAAGTCTTTCCACAAAGAACCAACCTTGACAGAAACTTATTTAGTAATCAACAAGCTTAGACTTGAAAAAATTGCGGGGTTTGGGTGATGGCAAGGGAAATGTCTTGGAGTATAAATCACAGCTCTTCCAGGTGTTTTTTCTGACCTATAATAGTATGGATTTCTTTTGCAGGACAGTTCTCTCTAAGGGGAACAAGTGGCAAAGCAACTGTGGTACCTACCAGAAGTCATTTCACTCTGAAACACCAATGGCTGCAATCAGAATACATCTGATTGAGCCCTAAAACTTCGGCCCTCTGGGACCTGATACAGTGTAAGAAGCTGTTTACAGTCCATGTATTGAAAGTGGATGCTAACAATCCTTTGCTTGCTGCACTAATTTCCAATGAAAAGATCCCTCTGTTTGCAGTAAGTATGATGTGTCAGCTACAGTGCTCTGGAGCTGACGGCTGTGGCCTCAATCCCCAAGACTTCCACCATTTGGGGAGTGAAGTGGCCTGTCAACCCCCTAAGAGGCTTGGGGGAAAGTGACCATAAGTAGGAAATCTCTGTGGCCAAAGGCATTATTTATAATTCTTAGAAACATAAACAGGGAAGAAAGAGGAAGATGAAAAAGAAAGAGGGTCTGTCGCCTTCATCATCTTTTCTCCAAGCTCCTCAGCGAGGCTGGTCTCTCCCAAAAGATAATCTGAGATTAAGAAAATCTGCTTCAACTAAACACTGCTTTTTCTTCCTCAATTTTCTGTTAATACAAAGGCTCTTCTCACATGGAGTGAGGTACAGGAGAGAGAAAATGATGAAAATTGTCATGCTGACTTCACAAATGCAGATAAGAAGCAGTGGCCACTGGCAAGGTTACTCTAAAATGGTGGATCTCGGGAGTTCCCTGGTGGTCCAGTGGTTAGGACTTGGCACTTTCACTGCTGTGGCCCAGGTTCAATCTCTGGTCAGGGAACTATGATTCTTCAAGATGCAGGGCATGTCCAAAAAGTAAAAAAATTAAAAAATTATAAAATAAAATAAAACAGTGGATCTCAACCCTGGCTGTACATTACAATCGCCATGGGAATTTTAATAATACCAATCCTCCATCCCATCTCCAGAGATTCTGGTTTGACTGGAAGTGGATAGGTCCTGGGCATGGAGATTGTTTTAAAGCTCCAGATGACTCTAACTCAAGCCAGAGTTGAGAACCCTGCTATAGTCTGGCATAGGGTTCCAAGCAGCCATATAATAATCTTACACGTAATCTCCTGAGAAGACAGCTGGTCACTGACAAGAAATGAGTGTAAGTTTGAAAAAAAGCATTTTAGGAAAAATCTAGGTATGATGATTCCTCCTCAAGGTATGGCATTAGCGCAGTAACAAAATATCTCATGGGAGATACGAAACTAGGGTAGAAGGATTCAATCATTATTAACACAAAGAATGAAGCAAAGGAAAAAGCAAGAGTGTGAGTTCAAGCAAGTGAACTCAATTGGGAAGTTCCCCTATTAACTTGGGGGATTTTTCCTTTTAATGGAAAAAAGTTGTTAGGAGCAGTACGTAAAACATGTGTCATTCTCTCCCTTTTTTTTTTTCAGAATTGAGAAGAATCCACAGTAAATATCCATTATGTCTTACAATGGCCAGGGAATGTTTATTCCACAGTGGCTTTTCAGAGAACAGAATTATCCATACAATATTGATCTTCGTCTTTGTGAAATGTAGCAACAAATCTTTGTACGTGACTTTTAAATGGCAGAGCTATTAAAACAGTGGAGCACACCCTCCTTCCTTAGTGAGACAAGGGCAACTCAAGGTTACAGATGATCCCTCCTCCGATCCATTTTCCACACTCTGATACAAAGAGCTGTCTAAAGTGCACCTCTGATCCAGTCACTCCTCTGCTGTACATCCTCTATGGGTTCTCCACTGCCTCCCTGCAAGGCCTCCATGCCCCCTTCTCCAACTTTCCCTCTCTCTGAAGCCCTCCTACTAGTCTGTGCTCCAGATACACGCGGCTCCCCAGACAGCCCTGCTACGTCACACCTCTCAGCCTTTGTCTGTGTTCTCCTTGTACTGGGACAGCCTCCTTCCATGTACCCCAGTCCTCCCAGGTCTGGAGAAACTCACCACATCTTTCAAGACTCAGTTCAAAAGTAGCTTCAACTATAAAGCTTTTCCTGACCCATCCAGAAAGAATTGACTTCTCCCTCCTTTGCACACCACTCCCTCTAACATGGCACCTTACACTTGATCATTTATATGTTTACCTAATTTCCCATCCAGACTCTGAGCCCTTTGATGGTACACATGATATTTTATTCATTTATATACCCAGCACTTATAAGACTAATTGATAAAAAGTTTTCAATAAGTTTATTTTACGAATTAAATTCAACTAAATGTGTTAAATGAATGAATTTAACTCTCCATAAATTAACCTCTCTCTCCTCCTTTCCCTCTCTCTCAACACAGAAGGCTAAGAAGTAACCAAAGTGGAACACCTCTTGTGAAAGTTCCATGATCAGTCAGGCTGTCTGTCTTTACTTACCATTGATGTTCTGTGCCCAGTGGCTGAAGGCAGAAGTGAGGGGCTGTTTTCCTGGTGCGGAAAGTCCAGGCAAAAGCTATTTTGAGAACTGGAGCTTACTGAGTCACTGGACAGCTGTCCCTTTTCAGACAGCAATCTGGACAGAAAGCTGGCCTTACGACTGCCCATGCAAGATCTGTCTGTCTGGACTCTGCTCTCTCTCATGCTGCCATCGCTGTGTCTGCAGTGACTGTGTAAATCTGTGAGAGGCTCCCCTGAGGGTTGCAGGTCCTGGGACTGTTCCCAGGGTCCTGTTGTACGTGATGGACAATGTCTAGGAGCCATCGTGGTACCCAGCCAGGACTGGGGCATTGTAGTCTGCAAGCCAAAGGAAGAACGGTCTGGTTGCTGTGCCGAGTGCTGAGTTCTAGCACCATCGTCCCAGGGACACGGGCTGTGGACATGGAGCTGTCCTCTGTGCTGATCCGCCTTAGCCCAGTCTTTCTTACTACAGCAAGGGTCTACCTCAAGTTGCCTGGGCTGTGGGATGTGCCACGTGGTTTTAGAATTCGGCACATTGACTCGGAAGACTTGCTGTTGATTGCTGGCTTGAAGTAGAGAGACTCCTTCAGGGAAAGGAGAGCAATTCATACACTGCTGGGCCGCTGAATATTTTTTCAAATGAAATAGAGGCCCCCTTTCGTCCTCAATGCCCTCACTGCCGGATTTGTCATAAAGTGCTCTCATGATTTTCCTGACCCCCAGATGAAATATTTCCAGTACGTTGAGGAACAAAGAGATGGCTGCAATGCTGTGCATAAAGAGCATGAAAATGGTCTTCTCTGTGGGCCTGGACACAAAGCAATCCACTGTGTTGGGGCAAGGAGGTTGAGTACATTTGTAAAGGGGATGCATTTGAAACCCATAGAGCATATATTGGCCTATCATGAACCCTACTTCCAGCACAGATCTGGTCAGGACGTGTAAGACATAAGTACGCAGAAGACATCCTTTCAGAGGGACTTTTTGGATCTTCTTCTGCTCCTCCAACTTCCTCAGTTCTCTATTTATGTTTTGCTGCTCCTCCAATTCAAGCTCTGGATTCTCCATCTGGGCTCTAAGCTGTGACTTTTTCCTCTGCCTCTCCTTTTCAAAGGCCCTGAGGCTATAAAGTGCATGGCCCATATATACCAGAGAGGGAGAAGACACAAAGATGATCTGTAAAACCCAGAACCTGACCAAAGAGATAGGGAAAGCATCATCGTAACAGATAGTGTTGCAACCTGGCTGCTGGGTGTTGCAGGCAAATGCTGACTGTTCATCATCCCAGACATCTTCAGCAGCTACACCTAGTATCAGCATCCGGAAAACGAAGAGGATGGTCAGCCAGATTTTCCCCACCATGGTTGAGTGGGAGTGAGCTTCCTCTAGGATGCCACCCAATAAATTCCAATCCCCCATGGCAAGGGACTAATGTCTGAAATATACAGAGAACACTGAGGTTAACAGCATCCATGGATGTAATATATAAAGACGAGCTCATCAGTACAGCAGGTCCTCTCTTCTTGTCAACAAAACTACGAAGGATTTTCCAGCTCTAATATTTATGGCCTGTGCTTGCTGAAACAGGGTATTTCTAAGGAATATGTTTTGGGAAAAACACTAACGACCCTCCCCAATCTGACCCAATTCCCTTCCTGTCATCTTCTCTCCTACACAAAGTTGACTGTCATTCTGGTATACTCATTGGCCATCATATTTGTACAATGCATTCCATTCCACAATTTTGCTCATTTTTCTAACATATGAGAAGCCATATTTACCATACATCCTACATGATCTTAAATAAGTCTCAACTCCTCCAGGAAGTTTTCCCCAGCCATCCCAAGTCAGAGTGATTTTTCCCATTCCTAAATTCACACAACACTAGTGTTTGTACCACTCACTTGGTACTGTGCCTAAAATGAGTTTTGTGAGAGTTGTCTTATGTTACCTTTCCTGAAAAGGTACTCCTTTTGCAGATAGGGACACTTTCTATTTCATTCTGGTCTGGCACACTAAGGTATCAATAAATAATAGTGGATTGAATTGTCTTCTCTTTTTAAAACTCAGTTCCTTGACTCTATCACTGGAAAAATCATCAACAGAAAAACAAAATAGATCCTCATTATGTATCATCGATGGTTCCCACCGCAAGACTGAAAGTACAAGTAAAGAAAACAGAACTCAGCCAAATAAACCCTCAGGAACTGGCACAGGGTGGCAGTAAAGATTAAGCAGGCTCAGAAACAGTACCAGCAATGACATATGATTACATCTACAAACCCACATCTGGAACAGCAGGTTTTCACAGAAGCTCTGCTTACTTAGAAGAAAAGTGGGTGGTGGTGGTGGTGGTGGGATGAACTGGGAGATTGGGATTGACATGTATATACTAATATGTATAAAATAGGTAACTAATAAGGACCTGCTGTATAAAAAATAAATAAAATTCAAATCAAACAAAAACAAACTAACAAAAAAAAAGAAGAAAAGTAAATATAAACTGCTTCTCTAGCAAGCTTGGGTGCTGGGAAAGAATCAAGGCATAGCTGATATGAATAGGTTACTCGGTTTACCCTGAAAAAACCAAATGTTTTTCAAGGTTCAATGAGGTTAAAATATTTGAGAGCTTAAAGGCTTCTAAGATGTGGAAGACTTCCATGTATCAAAGACATAGAAAAAAAACAGGATAAGTGTTATTTATTAAGTTAAAACAGATAATGAAACAATTCTCTCCGTCCACAATTCATTCATTCAACAACGTTTACTAAAATTTTACTATCACATAGGCATTGTGCTAGATGCCAGGGAATTCAACAATGTATACCTGGTCCAGCCCTCACAGTACTTAGTCACCAAGGATGCCCAGTAACGTATAAAATGGACAGTGAAAAAAAACAAATGAATATCAACTCAAAAATACAAGAGAAAAAAACATGGAACTGTTATAGTTTCCCTACTTATCTCCAAACACAAAAATAAATTCCAGATGGGATACAAGTACTAAATGTAAAAACTATTAAAGTATTAAAGTGAAATGTAAAAACATATTTTATATCTTGAAGTAGAAGGTGGCTTTTGAAGCCCATTAATGCCAGAAATTATAATTGGAAAAAACTTACAGATTTTACTCAACAAAACTGAATGGCAAAAGTGGAGATGTCCAGAAGACAACAACAACAAAAGTTACAAATTAGAGATAAATAAACATTTGTGAATAATCATTGAATAGGTAGAAACCACTTAGGGACAAGAAGAAAAAGTAAGCCAATGACAAAACCTTGAAAAATAGCACAGGGGAAAAAAGTCTACAGATTGGGGCTTCCCTGGTGGCGCAGTGGTTGACAGTCCGCTTGCCGATGCAGGGGACACGGGTTCGTGCCCCGGTCTGGGAAGATCCCACATGCCGCGGAGCGGCTGCGCCCGTGAGCCATGGCCGCTGGGCCTGCACGTCCGGAGCCTGTGCTCCGCAACGGGAGAGGCCACAACAGTGAGAGGCCCGCGTACCGCAACAACAACAAAAAAAGTCTACAGGTGAAAATGAGAAATGGCCAAAGAGAAAGAGGGGGAAAACCATTAAGGGCAATGTCACTGAAACCAAAGCAGGACAGTTTCAAGAAGAGAATAGCTGACAATGCTAACTACACATACACATACCACTATTTAAATAAATAAATTTAATGGTGGGATAGATCATGCTCAGTGATTAGAAAACTCAAAATTTATAAAGACAACAATTCTCCCCAAATTAATTCATCCATAGATCACTGAGTAAAATAAAATCCTATAAATATACCTATATGTGTATGCATATGTATAGGAAATGCATGTGTATGTGGCTACAGAAGTATGGAGAAAAAATACAGAAGGGCACACATGAGGAAGTTCATATAGGTTACTGGAGGTCTGTAGGAGAACATGAGGGTGGAGGGTGGAGCTTAAAGGGAGAGGCAAAAAAGGAAAAGGAAAAAGACTCTTCTAAGAAAGCATGACTAATTTTTATCTAATATATACATTTATGTAAATTTATAGCTGTATGTACATACATATGTATAAACAATATTTTAAATAAAAATTTTAAAGTAGTAGGTACCTGTCAGAGTTTGGAAGAGGTATTAAGGAGGCTATTTTTACTCTATATACTTGTGAATTGTTTGTAATTCAAAAATTAAAAATGTAGTCATCTCTAGCACATGCAAATAAAAAATCAGATTTAAAAATTGTGGACTTCTGCCTCATTAACAGAAGCAATAATTTACTAAGCTCTATCCTCTCTTAAAGAGTTTAGGTCCTTTCCCATAATTATTCCTTTGAAATTGTCTGCCCATTATTCTTTATTTAAAAAAAGAACTCCTTTATTAGCACTTAAAAAAAAGCTAGAGCTGCTACTTTCTGTAAAAACCCCAAGGTGAAAAAGCTAGCTCATTTTATCAACGTATTCTCTGTTTAGAAATCCTAAACTATTTAATGCTTCTTTTTGCCACTCTCGCTTTAAAACTAGTAAATTATAATTTTTAAATAGCAAGAAAAGGAACACCGAAAAACAGAAATACATGAAACAGAAATACAATCATGCATATTAGCATGCAAGAGCAAGATCCTTTAGACAAGCATTCCTATGTTTCCTAAAAAAACCTGTTTTTTACTATTAAATAACTACAGATCCAAGAAATATTCTTGAATTTTCTTTTATTATCAAATACTAATTTAGCATCTCCTGTGTAAAAAGTCAGTGCTCCTTTCCTGAATTTTATTTCAAATATTATCTTTGTATCCCCACAGGGATTTCCTATATTTCTTATAAACAAGAGATACCATATATTTACAACTTACCTTAGGAGTGGATAAAAAATTAATGACTGGGCTCAAAGAACCTTCAAGTTGGACCATGTGTGGCTAATTAGTGGAAATACTGCTGGTTGCAGATGTAAAAGCTCTGACCCACTGGCTGTGGGGACCAATGCAGAATAAGCGCAGTAACTTTGATCAATGGAGTCTAACCTAGTCCTCCCCTGAGGTCAAGATGTCCTTTGGTGCTTTTTAATTCTCTTGTCATATTTTTTTCTAATTGGCATGAAGCTGGAGACCCTCCTGGTATATCATATTTGGAAATGAAAGGTGAAACGAATGAGAATTTTCCTTTTTCGTTTGTGGATGATAATGGTGATTTGACTTTGGGTGCATTTCTTTCAGTCAGTTGATTGCTCTGGGAACTGATGTCACAGATCAATGGGTCATGTCCAATTTCATCAACAGCTGCCTAGGTTGAGTCTGGCCTCACCAAATGGGAACAAATAATAACAGTGACAGTCAAACCCAAAGTGCTCTTGCAAATCATGCCAGGCTGAAAGGAGAAATAGCTCAAAAAGAAATTAAGCATTTTTAGACCACCAAGAGGGGGCTGTGCCTGGTCTGTAGGTTATGTGTTCTAGCAATATTCTATTAAGCTGAAACAGGCAGCTCAGGAAAATGTTCTCTTCCAGTAGAGAATGTGAGAACCTTAGAAATCTATATCAAATTTTCGTAAAGTGTTTTAATTCAGAGAGGTCAAATGATTTGCCCAATGCAGACAGAGACCAGATCTCCTAACTCCCAGCCTTGTAGCATCTTACATTAGTCACATGTCAAGTACACAATCTAACTGCCACCTTAGAGGAGTTGACAGCAAGGGTGTCCCTAGAACACAGCTCCAAGGCACATTTCTAAACCTGCTCTTTTCCATATAAAATACAGAAAGTGCATAAAGTTATGGACACTTCATAAGTATCATCTGCCTATTCTATTTTCATATATTTAATTTTAAAAAATGGATGATAATGAAAGGTAGACAGGTAAAGAGGTTAAGTTTCCACTACCCCAGCACACTAGCCTCAAATACAAACTGACTGTCAGAATTAACTAGAGGTGAAAACACACAATGTATTAATGTGTATCTGTGTAGTATAGGGTACATTGTCCAAGAAAGCCCTTGACATTTAATCCTAAAAGTCAGCTGCAAAGTAATTAATACCGTTAATGCATTTTACCAGAGCCAAAACATTAAAATCATACATTTAGGGCTTCCCTGGTGGCGCAGTGGTTGGGAGTCTGCCTGCCGTTGCAGGGGACACGGGTTCGTGCCACGGTCCGGGAGGATCCCACGTGCCGCGGAGCGGCTGGGCCCGTGAGCCGTGGCCGCTGGGCCTGCGCGTCCGGAGCCTGTGCTCCGCGGCGGGAGAGGCCACAGCAGTGAGAGGCCCGCGTACCGCCAAAAAAAAAAAAAATCATACATTTATGAAAAGAACAATTCAGAAGCTTACATAGAATAACCCCTAATATTAGTTGCCTCAAGGAAAGGTAACCCAGTGATTGGAGAAGAGGTGAGATGGATACTTTTATATGGTTCACTGAACAGTGAATGTATTACCTATTCAAGAAAATAAATGTGTAAACCAGAATATAAACAATAAGTGGAACCATATATCTGATTCTTTAAAGTCTTCACTTCACTCTTGAAGACTTTAGCAAGTAGGTGAATATCTTTAAGACAGAGGCACAGAGTGGGCAACTCTCCATAACCTCACAGTAATAATTGGAAGTTATTGATAAGGTAAGTAATATTAGCACTACACAGCTGTGGGAAAGACACCCACTGCCTCATTCCAACTGGCCCGAAGGCTGAGCAAATATCTGCACACTAAAGGCTGAGAACCACTCCATAGACAAGATTTTTTTTTTTTTTAAGTTCCTACTTTTACTCTCACCGAAAGTTATGCTGAATCTATGGAGTCACTAGGAGACCCAAAACACACTCAGAGAAACAGAAGGGAACAGAAAGCCTAGAGAGAATAAATGTCTCAGGATAGAGAAAGATGCACACAGGGTGAGAGCTTCACTAGCCACTGCCTTTAAGGCTCGTCAATGGTGCCCGTACTCACCATGCCACCTTGTTCACACCTAGTGACATAAACTCCTATGGGTAGAAGTGGAAACCAAAAACTTTGTGACTTGCTTTATTGCAATATTTGCCTTATTGCAGTGGTCTGGAACCAAACCTGCAGTATCGCTGAGGTCAGCCTGTACACACTTTACCAAGGTATCTGATCACTCACCCCTAGTTCTTGAAATATTTCCTGCACTTGTTTTTTAAGTATTCTCTCCAAAAATGTTTACACTGCGGATCTTTGAGTGATGAATATTAATGTCTTTTATTAAACCCTCACATTTGAATAACAATTTAAATGGATATAAAATTTTAGGTCCAGTACCTTAAAAATACTGTTTCCTGACAGCCAGCATTGCTCTTCTGAAGAGTAAGGTCAATATGATTCTTGTTCCTTTATACAAGGATTGACTGTTTAAAAACCTTTAGATTTTTCTCGTTATCCTTGATACTCCTAATTTCAGTATGTGTCTAGATGTGGGTACTTTCTTCTTTCTTGTTTGGCACTCTATGGCCCTCTCAATCTTCAAATTTTTTCTTCTTCTGACCTTATTTGTTACTTGAATGTTGGCACATCCTACTTCTGTCCCTCATCCCACTTACATCTGCATTTATTTTCTATTTATCCTTTTTTTGCTGCCTTCTGGAGGAGTTTCTCAATCCAACTTTTCAACTCACTAATTCATGCATCAGCTGTATGCACTCTATTTTCATTCCATTTTATTACATTTATTTTAAATATTATATTTTTTAATATTTCTACGTGGTTAGTTCTGATTCTTGTACCACACTGCCAAAATCTTCTCTTTTTCCTTTTAACATTTATTGGCTTTATCTTAGATTGTTATGGTCTTATGTAATCCTGTTTATTTTCTTTTAAACCAGTGGTATCTCTTAGCTGCTACTTTGTTTTGGCTCGGGAACTCATTCACCTGGTGGTAAGGGTTCTGAGTGATAGAATGCACTGGGGAAGGGCTGAGGGCCAGCCCTCTAGGCAGCCCCAGCACTACAAAACCACAGTTCATTATTTCAGTTCGTTATCTACCAAGTAATCCTTCAGGTCAGGGCTTCTCCTGCAGATACTGGACACTGTGGGAGAAATGGCAATTTCCTCAAGTCACTTCACAGAGTCCAAAGCCTAGACTGTAACCCATCAGTACCACCAGTCTGAAGGGGGGAGGGATGAATAAATAATGCATAGCTAGTTAATCCTTACCTGTTTTTCCCAGATCTTCACCCCAAAGGAGTTTTTGTGCTGCCCTGATTTTGTCTGTGAGGACACCTGCAGCACTGTTCGCTGTACCATTACCTGCTGTGAGAAAGCAGGCAAAGGCAACTGGTTTTCTCCAATTAACTGCTCCAACACATTCAGCCAGCCACGCATTTAGTCAGCCACACCTTAACCAAGAACCACTTCAAAATAGCCCCCATGTCCTCTGGGAGTTTTACCTTTTTTTTCGTTTCAATTATTATCTAAGCACGTTAAAAGAACATTCTAATCAAAATATAACAGAACTTTACATGGTTTTATTTATACATTACTGGTAAAGAAAGCAAACTTTATATAAAAAGTTTTATACAAATAGAAAAGTCCTTGGCTAGGTACAGCCATTTATGTGTGTGTATACACCCAAACATACACACACAAACACAAAGTATTTTACATCATTATAATTACACATATTTACAGATACACTATTTAAATTACTTTACAATTTACCAAATTGTGGACAGGCAATTAGAAAAGCAAATAAAAATGGATGAAACGAACTAAATAATGGTTAAGCTTAAAATTCTACAAAACTATTTTTAAAAATCTAGAAAGAAAGTCATTTCTTTGAAATATCAAAACTAAGGTTTCAATACTGTTTTGTTGTTGCTTTTATCTTAATAACAAGTTCTAACCTGTTTAAAAATAAATATCATGACTAATAACAGATAAGCAAATCAGACTGATGTCAGGAACAAGGTGAACATGCTGGCTTGAGATTAAGAGTCAGCAAGTTATGACAAATGCAGATTATTATCTGGTAATCGAATGTCATAAAACTGCCCTCTCCTTCCCCATTAAAAACATGAAGAATTCCAAGCTTCTGTGTAGTTTGCAATATCAATTAAGACTCCAAGGAATTCAGCAACTTATCTGTAATGTAAGAAAATGCTAAAGTTATGATTCTATTTTTCTGATATGACCATCTCATAAAGTGTTGTTCTTTTAAATGAGTTCTCTTAGATAATAAATATTGGTGGTTAAAGAACTAGCTTTTTATAGACTCAGTTTGGTAGCTTTATCCTTACACTCTGATTTTGATAAGAATGTAATGAGACTATAGTACCTGAAGGAAAAAAAATCAGTTAAGAAACAAACTAGGGATTGGGATTGACATATATACACTAATATGTATAAAACAGATAATAAGAACCTGCTGTATAAAAAATAAATAATAAAATAAAATTAAAAAAAAACAAACTAGGAATGAAATAACTCACTATTTGTGCTATCATGCAAGCAAATAAAATCTCAAGTACCAAATCCATTAAAAGACTGTAGATTTGTAATGGAATTTGGAAATTTCAAACTAATAAGTGTCATTTCCAGATACAAGTTAGTTCGTTCACGAAGGGAACATTATCTTCAACAAGAGAATGGAAGTCATATTTTAAGATAACGTTCAAATAAAACAAAAAAAACCTCAGTTTAATTTTCTAAAGGCAGTGAAAAATTTACAGCATAGTGAATCTGAAAAGAAAACAGGCCATTTTTGCATCAAACTGTTTCTTAAAGGTTCTTTAGAATAAGCTTTTTCTTCAAATTCCTTATTATTCAATCTTACATTCTGAATTATATAAACAGAATTTTAATGTCAGAGTACACTACTAAATATCTTTTGAAGATTTCATTAACAAACTAGTTACTTTGAGAGGATACTGAAATTAACAGATTATCTAAAGACAGTAATTTACACTGGGTTTAGAAACAGATTTTTATAACTCAAAAGTATTCAGAACCCTTCACAATGAGATCAATGTCCAAATATGGTTCTTCTTCAGAGTTAGTTTTATTTAAAGTTGGGCATTCTGGATTCAAATAATTATGACTACAAATCAACTGAAAAATAGTGATATGTTAAATATCTTTACAATCTTCCTTACATAAAAGTCCAAAATATTTAAGCAATTGGCTCAGGTCTTACAGGAAATACCTGATAAACATTATTGCCTTAATAAACCCGTATAAGAATGGCTTAAAGAAACATGTCTGTGAACATTATTAATAATGTAACGTGGTAAATCATGTCACCTCTTCAGATGACAATGGACTTCATGTTTATAAATGTATGTTTTGTATTTTAGCACTCCTAATTAAAAATGTAAAATATGTTAAATTACGACTGCACAGATTTCACTGGCTATGAAATATAATGCTATTCAAGAATGTTTTCTCGCCTTTTTTTTTCTTTTTTTGGCTGAGCCATGTGGTACACAAGATCTTAGTTCCCCGACCAGGGACAGAACCCAGGCCCCTGGCAGTGGAAACACAGAGTCCTAACAGCTGGGCCACCAGGGAATTCCCTCAAGAATGTTTTGTTTTTCCTCATCGATAAAAATTTATTATCAATCATCAAATGGATTTCCCCCCACTTTAGACTCATCAACACTCAGAAGGCTGAGGAGAGATGCTGATCTGAACTGCAGCAGGTTTCATTGACCACGTCCCTGTGGATGAGGTGCCTTAGAAGCCTGCACGAGCAACCATTCTCCAACCTGTGACTGAAACAGGAACTCAACTGGATGTCTCTCACCCACCACTCACATCTTCAATGACTAACAGGCCATTAACTGCACAGGTACAGTGTCAAGCATTTACTTTACTAGCCTACTGTAGTGTAACCATTAACTACCTGCATTTTGACTTTTCAAAGAGCTTCATTAGCTGCTGGAATCTTTCTGAGACCTGAAAAATTTTAAATGAGGGTTAATTATAAATATCTCAATATATATTCTTTTATCTTTGATGAATATTTTCACAAACCATCTAAAGACAGAGTAAGTTACCCTTAATTATAAAGGTAAAGTAATAGTTAGAAAAACAAAATATCTTCATAATAAAGGTAATTGCTAGTTTAACTTTTCAATATCAAACCTTCTTAAACAGGCAAATATCATTACAAAATTGCTCAAGATCAAATAAGTAAATGGCAAAACAACAGAATAAAGAATTCGGATTGTTTCAGACTTCTTCCACGATCACTGAGTTTTTAACAGTCTTTTATTTTATTTTTTTGGCTGCACCACACAGCTTGTGGGATCTTAGTTCCCTGACCAGGGACTGAACCCATGCTCTCGGCAGTGAAAGCATGGAGTCCTAACTACTGGAACACTGGGGAATTCTCCAAAGAGCCATACTTTTAAAGAAGTTGGCTAACAAATAGCTATATATTTTAAACACATTAAAAATCAAATCTAAATATTTAGAGTAGTAACATCTGTGAAACTATAGAGATGTAAAACTGGAGTAGTTACCTGATATGGATTTTTATTCAACTTGGCAGCTAACTGAGAAAACGTTTTCAACGATGGCCCTTTTTTCTGACACTCCAATAAAATTTCCCGGTCATCATTTCTGAAGGGGGAAAAATGTTATTTAGCTTTTGTAGGTTCGAACAGAAAGGTAACAAAAATTCCATTGCCTTACTATCTACCAATAAGAGTTGACATTTTTATTAAAACCCATAAAAAAAGAACAAGTGTGTATACTAAAATACGGACGATGGTTATCTCTGAGAGATAAGATTATGGATGATTTTAATCTTTGACTTCATACATATTTCCCAAATTTTCTAAAACAAATACTAATGTATGTTTCTAGTGACAAAATGAAAGATTTTTAAAAATTCTACTTGTAGTGTGTATAGTACTTTAAAAATTAGGGCCCAAACGTGATCACAGACCTGATAAGCGAGAAGAACCAAAAAGTAACACAGAAGCCAGATCTTCTAATCCCCAGACCTCTGTTTTTTCTACATGGTCTGAACCAATGTGCGTTATTATAGTCTCTGAGATTTTACCATCTGCAGGTTACCCGAAATGAAGGCATTAGAGGACTGAGGTTTTAAACAAAATTGATCACCAATTTCAACAAAATTCATTCTCTCTCATTATGCACTCTAGCCGGTCTAGAGATCATGCACCTCTGGTTCACTGGTTCCCAACTGTGGTCACCTTGACATCCGAAATGGGGTCTTTATATCTGCATTTCTTAAAAATCTCACATAAAAGTCAAAAGTACAACCTGTTTTTGAAGCTTCTAATTTCGGGGGAAAACTCAAATTACAAACACCCACACTTTTTGTCCTATTCACCACCTGTCATTCCTCCTTTCTAAAATGTGCGTATACCAGGCTCCTTACAAATGAAAGGATTTTTCTTTTTCATTGAAAAGTGAAGTTAAGAACATAAGGAAAAGTTCTGTCCACGGTGCTAGTACACAGCGCTGGTTAAGAGCCACTGCTCTAGACTGTTCTACAGTACAGCTGGGTTGTATCCTAGAACGTATCTTCTACCAACTTTGGCCACTTTTGAAGTAAGTCATCACTTTCCCTATTTTAAGATGGGATAAAACTATGATGACATGACAGAACAGATTGCTGGTATCTTAAAACTTCCTGGTGATTTAACAGTCTCATTAGATTCTTACCTTGTCCACGAAACTATAATTTCTCCCTTCTTTTTAATAACATTCTTCGCAGAAAGGCTTGCAAGAGAAGTGGCAGATGCTGCTGATGCATCCTTAGTCCCTGGGCTTTCCTTTAACGACGAGGGATCTTTAGTTACTACAGGGGCCTTTTTCTTACTGGCTTTCTTTCGGTGAGCATCACCATTCTCACCAGAATCTTGGGTAATTTTCTTGGTCTTTTCCCTGCCGGTTAAGTCTGCTTCCTTTCTCTGTTTTTTCTGAGAAGGATTTAGATCAGAAAGATTTTTCCTCTTTTTGTGAGCATTATCCAAAGCCCCAGGCAACTCTGAACTACCAGAATTTGATGCCAACTCTGATTTTACATCAACCTTTTTCACTTCACCCGAACTGGGAAATGCCGAGGTTAAATCGATACAGGCTTCCTCAACAATGCATTCCAAAGGCCTGTTTGCCACTTGCACCTTTTCTTCCTTTGAGTTATCTTCATCTACACATATCACCTGACACCCCAAGTCTTCAACAGCTAAAGCAGGACAGTTACCTTCATTTTTACTGTCACTTGAAACATCTTGTGTCAAATCAATAAAAGCATCTACAGTATCAGGCTGCATACTGTCCAATACTGGAGCATTTTGATCCACACTGCTTCCAGAACATCCCAACTGCTCAATATTTAAAACTGTTACTTCTACGAATTCCCCCAACTTTTTGGTCTCGGTGACTGGATCTTTTGTGAGGTCTATATACGCGTTTGGAAGATGATCCTCGACAGAATGTGGAATTTCGTCCATTGGAGGCAATTCTTCAACGCTTTCAGGTACTTTTGGTTCCCATACTTGATGCAACTTGAAACATTCTTCAACTACTTCAGTACTATGAACCACTTTACCTGAAGCATCTTTAAGAAATTCATATATATCGGGAACCTCTGTTTGTATCATACAGTCCTGTTCTTCATGAACTGATTTACTGCTATCAACATTTTTACTGGAAATTTTCAATTCCTCCACAGATTTAAAAACTCTGTACTGACATGAAATATATTTTTTCTCCACTGTTTCGTCAGCTTCCTTTTCCACTCTTGGCAAAGATTCATCAGCCACCGTATTCTGTTTATGACTAGGGGAGGTAGATGGTGCCGCACGGCGTATTTTCACAATGAAATGATCATTGGACTTTTCCATTATGACAGCGTGCATGGGTAGATTAGGGTGGTACTGAAAGCCTGGAGCAATAGACCGGCTTGTCCATGATGAAGAACAACTTGATTTACTGCTTGAATTATCAGACTCCAGGGCTAAATGAATGTCCTGTTCAGATGCATCCTCTTCCTCAAGTAAGGCATCTTCACTAAAATGGGCACTAATAACTTCTTCGGGCGTTGAATTAGACGAAACATCTGACTTTAAGAAACTGAGATGACCATCTGACTTTAGAGGTGATGGTACTGTTAAAGAGACTGCTAGATCTTCAAGAAGTATGGAGGAAACACAGGGCTTACTCTTTTCTGAACTACATACATTATCTTTACTTAAAGCTACGTTAGTGGACACTTCAAACATACAACTTTCATCCAACACATCAGGATGAACTGGCAATGAAAGCCCTGAAGACAGAGACGGACCTTTCTCAGATGACAATAATGACCAATTATCATCACTAATCACCTTAGGACAGGGAGAAACCACCCCTGAAACGAGCTCTTCCGTTGTACAAACTGGTAGAGATTCACATTTAAGAGTCTCTAGCATCTGTTTCGCTGGTGTCTTTAACTCCCACTCACTTTTTTCGTTACAGTTAACACTGTTGTCCAAAAGATCAGAACCTTGCAACAAACTTTTAAATATTTCTCCCATCTGTGCATCACTCACTAAATTAAAAGTAAGGCTAGATGCTTGCTGCTCAGTAAGAATCTCAAAACTGCGTTCTGGCTTCAAAGCAGCGTGCTGGGATGCCTGTGAGTCCTCTATGGTGCTGCCTTCCATTTTTCCTGCCTTTGGGGTGCTCGGGCAGTTTGGTTCCAAGGACGCCTCTTCAAATTGAGGGTTCTTAATATTACCAAAGCAAGTGTTAGTACTTTTTTTAATGTTGTGCTTTACTCTGTTAATACTGGAATTATTTTGCTCTTGATGTTTTTCCTCCGATTTTTTACAACCTACTAAAGACTTAGAGTAACCAGAATCTTCTGATTTGGGGGGTTTCTCCTTCAACATTTCTTTGCTGGAGCTGCCTACATTCCCCTTCTGACAATTTGAATATTGTGCTTTGTCTTTATTTCTCTTTTCAAGTTTTCCTTCGTCACTGTCACTGCCAATGTTTATGGAGTCACAAAACTTTGCTAAGATTTTCTTAAGCTTTGTAAACAAGTAATCAAGTTGTTCATCTACAAATTTCCACAATTTTTTTTTCATATCTGGTAGCTGCTGTTCAAATAAACGATCCACGATGCCATTCTTTTTAACTTGCTTAAGTTTGGATTCTATAACATCACAGAGATTCTTCTGTAAAATAGTCACTGACTTAGAGATTTTGGATAAGTCAAGGTGTTTAATTAGTGATGTAAAACTCAAAATTGCTGACTCAATAATTCTATGAAATTGTATTGATGAAAATTTTACCTTGAATTTCATATAATTTTTCCTTACATGTTTTCTTATCATTCGTAACATGTGCACAACCTCTCGGACAGAAGAGGGTGCAGCAATAATTGGCACTATTTTTTCCAGGCTGGAAGTGCCCACTGACCTATCTTTCTTCTCTGTTTTTGAAGATCTGCTAGATTCAGTTCGCCTTTTATTCCATTTGCTTTTGGTCTGATGGATTTTTATAGAAGATATCTTCCTGTTGTCTTTATCCAAATGCACAGTGCTTTTCCTACTTCCTGGGTTAGTTCTTGTGTTCTGCACTTCAGCAGAAGCTCTTGGGTTGGTACTTTTGTCAAAACGTTTTTGTGGTTCAGATTTTTCACTGTCGCTTATAATTTCTCCTTCTTCTAATTCATCTAAAGATGAATTCTTGTGGGAGTCTGCTTCTGTAAATTTGTCAGATTTGCAAATTGGCTTTTGATTTTCCTTATTGAGATCAGACTGACTCTTGGAGGCAGAATGAGCTAAATTTGGTGGAAACACATCTGTGGAAGAAAAAAGCATATTATAGTCACATGACTACTGAGTCTTTGTCATTTAACATTTCCATACTAAATATTTATAACAAAAAATTAAATGTTGAGGCAATTTATTATTTTAACAGCTTTTACACTATTTACACTATATTACTCTAACACGTACTCATGTCATGGTCTTTACTGGTCTCAGAAAGTGCCTGACAATAGTGATAGTATAGAGTTTGGTCATTTGGATAAACAGCAACCAACTGTTCAGGTTTCTTTACTTGATGTTAGCAGCATCACCTACTCTATGCCATTTGATGATGGCTTTTGGACAACAAAAATATACCTGAAAGCAAGCAAGGAGTATCTGAGACAATCTGTTCTACCATTCCCTTTTGTTGTATAAGTAAGAATTACCTAAATCTAGACTAAAGGCTCAATGTACATTTCTAGGTAACAACAAAGGTCTGAATAATAATTATCAAATAAAAAGCACTAACAAAATAATGCCATTTGCAGCAACATGGATGGACCTAGAGATTGTCATACCGAGTGAAGTTAAGTCAGACACGGAAAGACAAATATCTTACGATATCACTTATATGTAGAATCTAAAAAAAAGGGTACAAATGAATTTATTTACAAAAGAAAAGTAGAGTCACAGATGTAGAAAACAAACTTATGGTTACCAGGGGATAGGGCAGGGAGGAATAAATTGGAAGGCTGGGATTGACATATACACACTACTATATATAAAATAGATAACAAATAAGAACCTGCTGTACAGCACAGGGAACTCTACTCAATACTCTGTAATGGCCTATACAGGAAAAAACTCTAAAAAAAAAAGAATGGATATATGTATATGTATAACTGATTCACTTTGCTGCACACCTAAAACTAACACAACACTGTAAATCAACTATATGCCAATAAAAATTTTAAAAATAAATAAATATCAATAAATAAATTAAAAGCACTGATTCATCCTGCTGACATATGTTACACTCTCACAAAAATATAAGTTATAGGAGATAATATAAACTATTACCTTTATGACTGTTATTATATAATGGAACTCGAGATGGGCTTTCCAGTCTAAGAACTTTTGCTACAGGTCTCACGGGACTATTCAGAGGACTGATGGCTTCTGGAATAGGTCTCAGCTGATTAAGGTCAATGCTCAGAACTGAGTTCTCATCGTCGTGATATACTGAGTTTGCTTCACCAATTTCCATTCTGTGGTCCGTTAACTCAGTCTGCCGAAGTGAAGATTCTGGAGTCTCTTTAGGTAAGCAAGGCTCCAAGTGACAAAACTTACTCCCAACCAGTGGTGCATCTACAAGAGAAGGCTCAAGGTTTGGTTTACCATCTTCTGAAAGGACTGTTGGCAAAATGACAGCTTCTTCAATTGAAGGCTGCAAAATGCTTTCATTGGATTCGGTCACTTTGGTTGAAAAAGCCTCCTTCATTTCTGTATCTTCGGAAATACTACAAGAATTTAAGTCATCCTTTCTTTTGGTATCCAATTCCAAACCAAAGTTTTGAGAAACATTTGTTTGTACTGTGTCCATTACCACAGGAACTGCTGCCCTGGCACCATTAATGGTCTGTTCCATTTCTGTTGATGATGGAAACAAGGATTCTGTTTGTTGCATTCCCACAGATGCTGAGAAGGAAATCTCTGTGCCACAAATGGACATATCACAATGCACAGTATTCGCAACAGATTTAATGAACAAACTATTTTCTTCTTCTATTTTCCTTTCTGAAACACTGGTCCTGGGTTCAGATGCTGCTGTAAGAGCATCCTTTGGTTCCAATAACTCTGATTTGGTTTCCTCTGTGATATGTTCACTGACAGAGGGAATACATGTCACAGTTTTAGCCTGCACCAAGGACTCCAAATCACATATGTCACTTGATTTGGGAGTATCGGTTATTTTATGCTGATTTTCCTGAGAAACAGGCTGCTTTTTAGCAGGAGAAAGAGTTAAGTTCAATTTTTCCATAAAGCTTAACTTTAAGTCTTTGTTTTGTGTTTCATTTGAACCGTTCTCAGGTTTAACTGCTGGCTCTTTATCATCCACTCCTTCAGAAACATCATTATTAGAGACTTCACCGTTATCATTTTTTGGCTCATTCTGTCTCTTTAAATCTGTAGCGGTTTTCTTAGTCTCTCTGTTTGTCTTCTGCAGATGTTCTGCAAGTACTCTTTTTTCATTTCTCATATGCTTATTTTCTTCTTTGCCCTCTTGTTCTCTTTTCCGCTTATCTTCAGTTCTATGCCTTTCTACCCTTAAAGGTGCATTTTCCCATTGGTGCACAGCATCAACTTCCTTAGAGTCAACATGTTTGTGAGTTCTATTGGTTGAAAGAGAGGACGGACATCTTCCTTCTTGAAAACTATGATTACTTACAGCCCTGTCTCTTTTACAATCTTCCCGGCCTCTTCTCTCTTCTGGATGATATTTACTTGAATTATGAGAAGATTTTGCTAGTTCCTTCTTGGAATAAGGAAGCAATGCTCGTTCAGATCTTTTCCAATGATCCTGGTCTTTTACTACTGACTTAGGTTTTTGGTCAACTTTCCTTTCTTCTTTGTCTTGTGATTTAAGTTCTTTTCTATTTATATTTTGTGATCTTTCACTTTGTCTTTCGAGTTTTTTGTCACTTTGAGATTCTAGTCGAGTGTGTGACCTGTCTCTAGAGCTTTCTTTCTCCCAAGAAGAGCTACTGCGTTCATTTTTATAATCCAAATCTGTGTTACTTTTAAACTTTGAATTTTTGCTTTCAGCCTTTGGTTCACCTTTACTGTATTTCTCAGGACGTCCTTGTAGCCTCTGACTGGCCTCTATGTTCCTCGGTTCACCATCACCACAGCTAGTGTTCAAGTCTTTTCGTATTCTGTCAGTCCCTCTGCCGTACTGGCTATGTCTATCTTTCCTTCCTCTTCTGTGATCCTCACTGGAACTACCCTCACCAACCTGATAATGGGAACGTGACCAAATGCCATTGGTGGAGTGTTTTTCAACAGATGTAGGCAAATGTGAAGTGCCCTTTTTTTCAGAATGTGATTTTCCTTCCTTTTCGAGGTATGGCAGTGAAGTGCTATAATGTACATCTTTAGAAACATCACTTTTCACTCTGTGATCAGTCTTTGAACAATCATCCAAATGGAGAGATCTGGATTTAAGACCTTTTGTTTTAACTATATCTGGTGTCCTTGAAGTTTTATGAGTATTTCGAAGATGTGGAAACTCAGACAATCTATTGAGAAATAGAAATTAACACCAAAAAAACAAAGTTAATTCCTTTTTAATAACCCAAGGTTTAATCACATGTGATACACTTTAAAACTGGGGGTCCCACATACTGGCAAAACTAATTTTACTTTGCATAAAAGAATGAGTAGTAAGAATTTACCAGCTTCCAACTAAATGAGCCAGTTTTTAAAACAAGGAACTCTCTTTCACTTGCTTTGCTCAAAGCCTGGAGGACCTCTCAGTTCTATCCCAGCATTTGCCAATGCCTTTCAGATTTCCTTCACTACAGGTACACAACTCTCAAACTAACCACAAATTCACTTCTTTTAGAACGAGTGTCATTATTTTCTTGCCTTCACTCTAGCCCAACTGAAACATAAGGGAAAGTGAAATCTTGCTGGAGAACAGAGACGATCAAAATGCGACTCTATGTAGCTCCCTATCCTAGTTTTGTTTCACATACAACCCCACAGTAAAAGCCAAAGCGTCAATAGCCATCTTAAAGTGTTACATACTGTGCAAAAAGAAAAAGGAATAGAGAATTGTGATCCTTTCCTAGAGGAATGGTGTGTATTTATTGTTTAAAATAACTCCTAAGGTTTTCAGAAAACTGGCAGTTTTCCTAAAAATAAAATGTAAATAGCTCATTTTAGCTTTTTGTAATAATATAGCCATCTTCCTGAACTTTTATAACTTCCCTGAATTTCCATAAATCTAGGCCTAATCAGTACTAAATGTGTAGAGAACATCGTCTCAGGAATAAGGGAAGATTTTTATAGAACAAGAGGACACAGGATACATACAACTTAAGGCAATGTGTAGACCTTATGTGGATCTTGTTACAAGCTGAACTGCGTCTCCTCAAAATTTAATCCCCAGTACCTCAAACTAGTGACCTTATTTGGAGACAGGGTCTTTGGAGATAATCAAGTTAAAGTGAGGTCATTAGGGTGGACCCTTATCCAATATGACTAGTGTCCTTATAAAAAAGGGAAATTTGGACAGAGATATGTATAGAGGAAAGACTTTATGAAGAGACACAGAAGAAGGCAACCAGCTACAAGCCAAGGAGAGGCCTGGAACAGACCCATCACACAGCCCGCAGAAGGCATCAATCATACTGACACCTTGATCTTGGACTTCTGGCCTCCATAACTGTGAGACAATAAATTTCTGTTATTTAGGCCACCCAGTTTGTGGTACTCTGTTATGGCAGTCCTAGTAAACTAATAAATAAACTCAAAAAAATAAACATGAGGAAATACCTTTGAGACAACTTGGAAAATGTGAACACAAAAAGCATTAACCATAAAAAAAAAAAAAACTGATTGAATTTCACTAAAATTTAGAACTTTTATTCCTCACAAGACAATAAAGAGAGTGACAGATAAGTCACAGAATGGGAGAAGATGTCTTCAATAAATTTATCCAACAAAGGACTCACATTCAACAAAGCAGGCACACGTGTAACATACGTCATACTTATTAAAATGTAAGGTGCTAAAAGATAGTTCTAGCCCACAGAGCTCGTAATACACATTTAACGTAACTCCACACTAAATAAAATACTATCAAAAGTTTTATTTTTTGTTGTTGTTATTTGGCCGCGCCATGTAATATGCGGGATTCTAGTTCCCCGACCAGGGATGGAGCCCGTGCCCCTGCAGTGGAAGCATGGAGTCTTAACCACAGGACCGCCAGGGAAGTCCCAAAGGTTTTATTTTAAAATAAACCTCCACATTAAACACTTGCCAGAATTTACACTTGAAAATTTTTATCTTATATCAATATTTCCATTTTTTCTATTAAAAATGAACTTTCAGCAAAATGATAAACATTTACCATTAGAGTACTAGTTGAAGCTCACAAATAAAAAGTGCAAATATTTGACAGAATTTTTATTAGATAATGTATCAGTATAACCACGTATAACAATCTAATGAAATAACACATCATTTATTCACCCAGTTTCTCTGAATTTTCACTCTATTCAAACATTATACCCCTCCCCTAAAAGATTCAAATATATATAAAATTTCCTCAACACTTCAGGAATCGATCTTATACTTGTTGCACCTTGTGGGATTTAGATTAGTAAACATACACAACCATCTTTATTTTCAAAAGGCCTAAAATGCATATCATATGGTCCACACATAGGATTATCTTCTTTCACTCTTTAAACATTTATTGCACATGGTAGATACTCAATAAATGGTGAGGACACAAAGACATGGTTCCTGCTCCCATGAAGTTTACAGTTTAGTGGAAGAGAACACTAATTAAGTGATCCCACTCATGATTTTTTAAACTGCAAGTGTAAATGAAGCTACAAAAAAAGAGATCTGACCTAGTCAGTGAGAACAGACAAATGTCCCACATGAAAAGGATGCTTATGCCGAGACCTGAAGATAAGTAGGTATTTAGCAGGTGGAGGAGAGGAGCATTTCAGGGAGTGGAAACAGTTCATGCAACTCAGAGCCATGGTACACCCAACAAACTGAAAGAATGCAGGAGATACACTAGAGCTATGATACCTAGGCAAAGGCAGACACTGAAGACAAGGCCTGAAAAGTAGTTTGGGACCATATTGTGAAGAGCTCTGTGGACCAAGTTAAGATTTATGATCTTTTATCCTAAGATCGATGAGAAGCCACTGATGTGTTTTAATCAAGAAAAGCGGTGGGGGGGCTTCCCTGGAGGCGCAGTGGTTGGGAGTCCGCCTGCCGATGCAGGGGACACGGGTTTGTGCCCCGGTCCGGGAGGATCCCACATGCCGCGGAGCGGCTGGGCCTGTGAGCCATGGCCGCTGGGCCTGCGTGTCCGCAGCCTGTGCTCCGCAGCAGGAGAGGCCACAGCAGTGAGAGGCCCGCGTACCACAAAAAAAAGAAAGAAAGAAAATGGGTGGGGGAATTCCCTGACGGTCCAGTGGTTAGGATGAGAAGCTTTCCCCAGCTTCTCATTTCATTCCTGAGGTCTGGGTTCAATCCCTGGTGGGGGAACTACGAACCTGCAAGCTGCTCGGCACAGCCCAAAATAAATAAATAAATAGATCATTTTAAAAAAATGGGGGGTGGGTAGGACGGGGTGGTTCTGTGACAGACGTCCAGAGTTGTGCTTTACAAAGCATCCCGTGGCTTTAATGTCGAGAAATGAGAAATCACAGGCTGGAAAGAGCAAGAGCGGATGCAGAGTTCTGAGCACAAAGACTACTGCCAGTTCAGATGAGAGGTGATGGGCAGCAACAATGGTAGAAATGGAAGAGAAATGAACAACTTCAGAGATCATAAAGACAAAAATCAAAAGGACATGGTAATGAATTTGGATCTGAAGGATGACCAAGAGCTAAGTGTCAATGATGACCCCTATGCAGGGTGACTATATGTCCCAGTTTGCCAAGCAATGTCAGTGTAATTATTAATAGCCCCTCCTTCTACTCACAAAAGTACCCTGGTTTGGGCAATACATTAAATGGCCATTCCACCCCTCAGTCACTCTAGCTTGCACAGCTGAATAAATGATGGGGAATCCACCGAGCTAGGAACTACAGAAGGGGTTCAATCTTAAATTCTGTTGTGGATGAGGTAATTTTGAAAATTTTGTACAGATGTGAGGTAGTATCTACATATAAATGGAACTGACTAGTGTAAGTAAGATTACATCATAAGAAAATATTGATAGAGAAAGGAAAGGACATAGTGTTGAGCTTTAAGGAATTCCAACTTAGCCAAGTACAGAAAAATAAATCTCAAGTTAGGAAGAAAACTAAGAATCATGAAACCCCAAGGGAGAAACTATTTCAAGAAAAGAGGGTCAACTATGTCAAATAGTGTATAAAGACAAGTTAAAATGAGAAGTCAAACTATTTGATGAATTTAGTGGTAGTCACAGCTGTTTTGGAGGAAGAGGTCAGAGTAGAATGGGTTCAAGAATGTGTAGAAATGGGAAGTGGAGAAATGGAGACAGCATGTTTAGATAACTGTTCTGGAGGTTTGACTATCAAGGGGAGGAGAGATATGAAATTCTCTGAGCCAAATACTGCCCCTCACCAAAAGAGGGAGAGAGAGAAATTAAGTAGAAAATCCATTTAAGAGGGAAAAGAACATATAATTGAGGGACTTCACTGGTGGCCCAGTGCGTAAGACTCTACCCTCCCAACGCAGGGAGCCCAGGTTCGATCCCTGGTCAGGGAACTAGATCCCACATGCATGCCACAACTAAGCGTCCACATGCCTCAACTAAGAAGCCCACATGGCACAACTAAGAAGTCCGCATGCCGCAACTAAAAAGATCCCATGTGCCGCAACTAAGACCCGGTGCAGCCAAAATAAATAAATAATGACAGATTTTTAAGGGTTGTCTGTTAACAGTATATGACACAGACATCCTCCTGATATTTTAGTAATTTGATGGGCGCCTAGAAGAACCCATGACGTACACCACCATCGTCTCAGGACCAAAGGATATCAGAGCGAGATCCCAGTGTATTACAAAACTGAATATATTCAGAGAGGTATGTGGCAATATTCTATTAATAATCATATAGGTATCATTACGATAATATACCATTAGAATATTAGTCACTTACTTTCAGTAAAACCTTAAATATTTAATAAAATGCATGATTTTCATTAGCTTTCCAAAGTTAAAAATATTCCACCTATCAATACCCATGTAATTTACAAACAGATCCATATCCCTCAGTCATACCTTTGGTGAAGATTATTTATTTCTTCATCTTTGCGGTTTATTTCCACTCTGGCAGTTTTGATAAGTGCTGAGATATTTTTCTTAAGAGACTGGTTTTCATTTTTTAAGCTGAAATTCTAAACATCATAAAATACATTTAATAAAGTATGTATCGACAGGATTATTAAACTATTTATAATAGTTATTGATTGCCGAATGCTAACTGCATGCCACGCGTCACATATTTTATCTTATGCAATTCTCAAAACAGTCTTAGGAGGAGTACAGCGATGCTCATTATACAAACGGGGACGCTGAGATTCAAAGAGGAAAACTGGCGCCAAAGAAAAGCTATTTAAAGTGAAACTACTTAAAAGAGGGAACAAAATGAAAAACCAATAAATAACAAGCAAAAAAGTCATTATTTTGAAAATGGGTCACTGTTTTGAAGATGATAAAATTTTTACTATATTTAACAACAGGATAAAAATTTTTACTATATTTAACAACAACTATATTTTACAATATTTAACTTGCAACAATGTACTAATTCTCAGGTGAACAAAGAATGAATTGAGGATTGACTGGCTCTTTGGGAGAGAGGGTGAAGGAAGAGAAACAACTTTACCAAAAAATAAAAATCAGAACAAGACAGTACATTCCTAACTTTGCAGCATGATCACAAAAAATGTCTCTCTGGCAAAAATTGTTAAGGCATCACCATTTTTCCTCATCAGCCATTCTAAAGGTTCACGCCTCAAACCATTCTCTTTTAAACCACCTGATACAGTCTCTAAGAATTCTCTATTATTTAACTGTTAATTAGCCTAGTAGATCATTTGTCAATATCATTTAACAAATCAAGCAGTTTTCCTTTATCAGTTTCATTGACACTGGAAATAATGCATGTTTTGCCAGACTTGCTCTTTCATTTAATATTTTTTTAAAAAGTTTCCTTACAACCTGCCAACACTTGAGCATTTTAATTTTAACAAAAAATTTTATTAAATTTTAGTTTTAAAACCTGATTAAGGCGGAGACTTCCCTGGTGGCACAGTGGTTAAGAATCTGCCTGTGAATGCAGGGAACACGGGTTCGAGCCCTGGTCCGGGAAGATCCCACATGCCACAGAGCAACTAAGCCCGTGCACCATAACTACTGAGTCTGCGCTCTAGAGCCCGCAAGCCACAACTGCTGAGCCTGCACACCTAGAGCCCGTGCTCCACAACAAGAGAAGCTGCCACAATGAGAAGCCCACGCACCACAGCAAAGAGTAGCCCCTGCTCGTCGTAACTAGAGAAAGCCCGCGCAGCAACGAAGACCCAACACAGCCAAAAATAAATTAATTAAGTAAATTAATTTTTAAAAATCTAACAAGGGAAAAATAAAATATTCATTATAATTCTACCTGTGTCTGTATTTCCTTAAACTTTTTCATCAGCTCTTTCATTTGCAGCTGACATTTTCCATATTCTACCTGCAACTGTAAGATATAAAAAGATCAAGCATCATTCTAAATTATTTTCTTAGCTTAAATGACATTTCAAAATATTTCAAACTTTGCAAATCAACCCATAAATAAGGGTATATGAGGTCCATTTCTACTATCAGATATTTAGTTAATTACTGGTTTTTAAAGTTGGGCCTACCAATAATGTATTTTCTGTAGTTTCACATTCAATCTCCAAAGTTTAAAATTCAAGTAAGGTAGAAAGAAATTTGTCTGCATGAAGTCTTGGGACAAATTATAACTTTGTATAAATCATGAAAAAATAAAATATTTTATCACACTGATTGCCTGTTGAGATTTTATATGGTCAGACACTTAAATTCAATCAAGCAAAATTATAACTAAATTTAGGCAAGCATCCAGAAAACATTATTTTAAAAAGCAGATCTGAAGGCAGAAACTGACTTAAATATTCTTTTAGTCAAAGAGCTGCTTCCCAAACACAGAATGTCTATTCAATAGTAAGCTGATGTCTGTATTTCAGGAGCCACAAAAGAGCAAGGTAACTGTCCTTCAAAATTCTGGTAATCCATACATCATTATATGTTGCCTCCTTTGCAGTTCCTTCTTCAGTCAGGATTTCTTCATATAAATCCAAACAATTTCTGGATGGTACAGAGGATTTGGTAGCATTGTCTAAAACAAACAAACAAAAAAACCTTACATTAAAATATGTATTTCCAGATTCAGTGAAATCCCTGTCAAATCTCCAATGGCATTTTTCACAGAAATAGGAAAAACAATCCTAAAATGTGTATGGAACCACAAGACTGTGAATGACCACAGCAACCTTGAGAAAGAAGATCAAAGCTGGAGGCACGACACTTCCTGATTTCAAGATATAACACTATAGTAATCAAAACTGTATTTTATTGGCATAAAAACAGACATATAGACCAATGGTACAGAACAGAAAGCCCAGAAATAAACCCAGGTATGTATGGTCATAATTTATGACAAAGGAGCCAAGAATATACAATGGGGAAAGGATAGTCTCTTCAATAAATGATGTTGGGAAAACTGGACAGCCACAAGCAAAAGAATGAAACCGGACCCTTATCTTACAGCACACACAAGAATCAACTCGAAATGAACTAAAGACGTGAATTTAAAACCTGCAACTATACTTAATATCTTGTAATAACCTATAATGGTAAAGAATGTTGGAAATGCCCTGGCGGTCCAGTGGTTAGAACTTCGCACTTCCACTGCAGGAGACATGGGTTGAATCCCTGGTCACGGAACTAAGATCCCGCAAGCAGCGTGGCGTGACCAAAATAAATAAATAATATAAAAAAAGAATATATATACATGTATAACTGAACCACTTTACTGTACACTTGAAACTAACACAACATTATAAATCAACTATATTTCAATAATTTTTTTTAAAAACCTGAAACCATAAAATGCCTAGAAAAAAAAAATATATAGGGGGTAAGCTTCTGGACATCGGTCTTGGCAATAATTTTCTGAATTTGACACCAAGAGTAAAGGCAAAAGCAAAAAATAAAAAAGTGGGACTACATCAAATTAAAAGGCTTCTTTCTGCACAGCAAAGGAAATCATTAACAAAATAAAAAGACAACTTACGGAACGGGAGAAAATGCTTGCAATTTTTATATACATATATATCTGATTAGAAGTTAATATCCAAAAATATATAAAGAATTCACACAACTCAACAGAAAAAACTAAAAAATGGGCAGAGGAACTGAATAGACATTTTTCCAAAGAAGACATAAATGGCCAACAGGAACATGAAAAGGTACTTAACATCACAAATCATCAGGGAAATGCAAATCAAAACCACAATGAGGTATCATCTCACACTTATCAGAATGGCTATCATCAAAAATACAACAGGGCGGGCTTCCCTGGTGGTGCAGTGGTTGAGAGTCCACCTGCCGATGCAGGGGACATGGGTTCGTGCCTCAGTCCAGGAGGATCCCACATGCCGCGGAGCGGCTGGGCCCGTGAGCCATGACCGCTGAGCCTGTGGGTCCAGAGCTTGTGCTCTGCAACGGGAGGGGCCACTGCAGTGAAAGGCCGGCATACCGCAAAAAAAAAAAAAAAAAAAACAACAGGGCTCCCCTGATGGCACAGTGGTTGAGAGTCCGCCTGCCAATGCAGGGGACACGGGTTCATGCCCCAATCCGGGAAGTGAGCCATGGCTGCTGAGCCTGCGCATCCGGAGCCTGTGCTCCACAGTGGGGGAGCCCACAACAGTGAGAGGCCCATGTACCACACACACACACAAAAAACCCAACAGATAAGTATTAGTGAAGATGTGGAAAAAAGGGAACCCTTGTACACTGTTGGTGGGAATCTAAATTGGTATAGCTACCATCAAAAACAGTATAGAAGTTCCTCAAAAAATTAAAAATAGAACTATCATATGATCCAGCAACCCCAGTTCTGGGTATATATTCAAAGGAAATAAAAACTGAATCTCAGATATCTGCACTCCTCTGTTCACTGCAGTATTATTCACAATAGCTAAGATATGGAAACAACCTAGGCGTCCACCAACAGAAAAAGGAATAAAGATGTGGTATATGTGGGTGCATATATGTATGTATACATGTGCGTGTGTGTAAATGTATGTGCATATATAAATATATAATGGAATATTATTCAGCCATTAAAAAGGACACCCTGCTATTTGTGACAGCAAGGATGAATCTTGAGGGCATTATGCTAAGTGAAATAAGTCAGAGAGAGAAAGACAAACACTACACAATATCACATGTGGAATCTAAAAAATCCAGATGCAAAAAAACAGACACTAAAATGATAGTTACGAAGGGCTGGGGGTGGAGGAAAAGAGGAGATGTTGATCAAAGAGTACAAACTTCCAGCTATAAGACAAATAAATTCTGGGGATCTAATATCCAGCATAGTGATTACAGTTAATAAGACTATACTATATGATCAAAAGTTGCTAAGAAACTAGGTCTTAAATAGATGGTAATCATGTGACGCTATGCAGGTATTAGCTAATGCCATGGTGGTAATCATTTTGCAATATTTAAGTGTATAAAATCAATATACTGTACATCTTAAACTTACTTAATGTTATATGTCAATTATAGCTCAATAAAGCTGGGGTAAAAAGAAAAATACATGTGTTAGGCTTTTTGACGTACTGTCTACCTCTACCCAAAGGGCTCTACAATTCTCCATCTCTTGCATTTCATCCAAATCTATACTGATTTCACAGATTAGAATTGGAAAACCAATTTACCTAAAACAAATTTGTCAACAAATCAGGTGTAAAGATCACATTTGTTCGAAGCTTTAGAAGATTTGATTACAGAAAGGTTTTCTCATTTGGACAGGTCATTAGACTCTCGGCATATCACACTCCTACTGATACGTTTGGAAATATTTATAGTAACTACCCTTTTCAAAAGTTCTAATATCATGTAGCCTGTGACAGTATGTGCGGTAATATAGGTAGAAATCACCATCAGTTTCGTTTTCAATGGTACAAAATATTTTTGTACAAGGTCCAATTAAATCTGAGACCTAGGGGCTTCCCTGGTGGCACAGTGGTTGAGAGTCCACCTGCCGATGCAGGGGACACGGGTTCATGCCCTGGTCCGGGAGGATCCCACATGCCGCGGAGCGGGCTGGGCCCATAAGCCATGGCCGCTGAGCCTGTGCGTCCGGAGCCTGTGCTCCGCAACGGGAGAGGCCACAATAGTGAGAGGCCCGCGTACCGCCAAAAAAAAAAAAAAAAATCTGAGACCTAGATGGAAAACAAACCTAAAGGCTAGTTTATTTTATTGACCAAGCTTTGGGCAAAACAATAATTACCTGAGTATAATGATTTCAAAGAAAAGGCAGATTGTTGAGGGGCTATGAGTTACTCCAGGAACTGTTAACAACAAAATAAACACTTCCAACAGACTGACCAAACAAAATGAAAGTATTTTATTATAGAATTTACATACCAGAAACAGCACTGTCCAACCCAGCATATATGTCCAAAGAACCTTCATCATTATTTTTAAGAGGAGAAGCTGCAAAAAAAAATCAAAGACTAGTTAAAACTGACTCTATGCACTTAGTGGAGTTTTTCTATTCTGACTCTGAAGGACCAGAAAAAGAAAGACTTTATTAGTCCAGTGTGAAAAAAGAAAGTTGTTTAGAAGCTTTTGTACATCCTTATAAACACACACATCTTAGTACACAGGTTTAGACTTAAAAACTCACTTTCAAAAACAAGCTAGTAGGGGCGGGTGTGGGGGTGGTAGTGGTGGGATGAACTAGGAGATTGGGATTAACATATATACACCAGTATGTATAAAATTGATAACTAATAAGAACCTGCTGTATAAAAATATAAAATAAAATAAAATTCAAATATAAAAAGAGAAGAAAAAAACCCCACACTAGTAAGAAGGTTACAACTCCAATAATAGCAGAATAGTTTCTATCAGAACAATCTTCCTGCAAAAACTATAAACTCTAAACAAAACATTAAAAGCTATCTGCAGTCAACGCTCTACCACTAGACTTATTGTGGTGATTTCGCAATATATACAAACATGGAATTATTACATTGTACATGTGAAACTACTATAATGTTATATATAAATTGTACCTAAATTAAAAAAAGAAAAAAGAAAAAAAAAGTAATCTGAAGAACTGAAGAGCAATCTAAAGCAGGCAAAAACTGGAGAGGAGATGACACCTGAAAGAAGAAAACAGCACTGCATGAATTCCCTATCCCCCTTTTATTACAAGTTTTTGTGGAATGATAGGCTCTAGATGGAGCCACACTTGGCAGCGAAAACTCAGATGGAAACTTCTAGTCCTGATAGCTTAAAGAAACAGAGAAAAAACTTTGGGGGTGACAACAGCAACCAGAAAGAGGAAATCCAGAGTGCCACAGAGAGGACTCCTCAAATTGTACCCAAATCTGAATGACCCCCAAATTACACACGTAAAGGTTAGAACTCCCAAAAGTCCAGCTAAAGCTAAAGAAAGCTGAACAGAGATTTCAGCTGCTGTTCACCACAGGGCTGACAGAAGATTAAGTTCAGTCAAGATAAATACCTGCTAAAATTAAAAACACCAGCACTTTTCAGAGGAATATAACAGAATCCAATGTCTCTATAACGTTTACAATGTCCAGAACGCAATGCAAAATTACTCATTGGAAATCTTGGTAGAGAAATAAAAACAACTACAAGAACCAAATGAAAATTCTAGAACTGAAAGTACAATACCTAATGTAAAAATTTCAACAGAAGAGCCAGTAAGCTTGAAGATAGATCAATAAATTATTCAAATGGAAAAACAGAGAGAAAAAGATTAAAAAGTGAGAGAACAATCTTACTAACTTATAGTATATCAAAAGTTCTCACATACTATATATCCGGAGTCCCAGAAGAAAAGAGATAGTGGGGAGGAAAATGATACTAGATCCTAGAAGGACAAAAATGGTAAATAACTGAGTAAATATAAAAGACTAATATTTCATCTTAATTGCTTTTAACTCCTCTTAATTTCTTTAAGATACATACAACAGTTTAAAATAAAAATTACAGCACTGTATCAAGGGGTTCACGACATCTTTAACATAAAGGGATGGATGGAGGTTAAACACAACAATATGTACAAGATTATACAACTTACATAAAAAGATTCTTACATTTAAATAAGTAGACTGCAAAATGTTAAAGAAAAGATGTATATTGCAATCCCTTCAGAAACCAATTGTAAAAAATAATGCACAGGTGTAGCCAAAAAGCTAATATATAAATTAGAATGGAATTCTAAAATATATTCAAATAATATTTGAAAGAAGGCAAGAAAATCAGAGAGAACAAAAACTGATGAGACAAACTAAAATTTTAAAATGATAGAGGGACTTGCCTGGTGGCGCAGTAGTTAAGAATCCGCCTGCTCATGCAGGGGACATGGGTTCAAGCCCTGGTCTGGGAAGATCCAACATGCTGCGGAGCAACTAAGCCCACGAGCCACAACTACTGAGCCTGCGCTCTAGAGCCTATGAGCCACAACTACTGAGCCTGCGTACCACAACTACTGAAGTCCACACGCCTAGAGCCCACGCTCTGCAACAAGAGAAGCCACCGCAATGGGAAGCCTGAACACTGCAACGAAGAGTAGCCCCCCTCGCCTCAACTAGAGAAAGCCCACATGCAGCAACAAAGACTGAACGCAACCAAAAAATAATTAATTTGTAAAAATAAAATAAAATGATAGATCTAAATCCAATAATAAAGGACATTATTGGGTTAACTGGTAAAACTGGTATAAAGATGGTAGATTAAATAAAATTACAGTATTCGTGTTAAATTTACTGAAATTGATAATTATGCTGTTCTTATGTAAGAAAACCAACTTTTTCTTGTGACATACCCACTGAAGTATTTGGAGGTAAAGGACCATAATGTATACAACTTAGTATCAAATGGGTCAGGAAAAAATTGTGTGTGTGTGTGTGTGTGTGTGTTTAAAGAAAAAAGTAATAAATAAATAAGCAAACTTAGAAAGACAATTAAAATGAGCTCTTACCAGAAAAGACATCAAATAAACTTGTTCCATCACCATTGTCATCATCTGCTGCCATGATCCTATTTCTTTTTGATAGTCGCCATCTAAAGTATTAAATATAAATATTCTCCACTGTTAAAATCAACCTCACAATTCCGAGACTAAACTTAGCTTTAAGTTAAAAGACAACTTTCAAATTTGGACACACTGACAATGTCCACTCTATTGTGATTTTTTAAAAATATCTAATATTTTCCAAAAGCTAAAACTAGAAAACAAAAATCTTAAACTTGCTGATACGGTTAACCCATGCCACAAAGTAAATGATGCTAATTTTATAAAGTAGACCAAAATATAAATTAACTTGTATACTTAAACAAGCCAACTATCATAAAAGTGCAACTATATGGTGAGTTCTGTGAGTCCTCTTAGCAAATCATCAAATCTGGTGGTGATCTTGGGGACTCTAGACACACGTGTTTTCACCAATAAGGGAGTAAGATGGGCAAAGAGCGAACAGTTCAATACTATACTAGGGTGGTAAAGGTGTGGGAAAAGAGTGATGTATATACTCTAATACATCAAGTGTATACTGGTACAAGCTCTATGGAGACAATATGGCAATAGCTATCAAGTTTCTAAATGCAAACACTCTTTGACCCAACAATTTCATATCTAGTAATTTGCTCTACAGATATACAAGCACATGATTACAAAAATGTGTATACCAAAATATTCAATGTAGCACTGTTTGTAGCAGCAAGACTAGTAGCAATGTAAGAATCCAAAGCAGTAAAAAAAAAAAAAAAAAAAATCTGACTTATCTGACATTCTCCATTCTGCCTGTAAAATACATGAATGTTGCCTATGGTCAAAGAACTATGGCCACTGTGGCTCCTTGGGGTCACTAAGGCTACCTGTGCCTGCACACTTCTGCTCCCACCAACTGAGATATTCACTTACCAACAACCAGGTGCATTTATTATCAAACCCAATTATGTTTATTTCCTTATTTTTCTAAGTAGTAGTATGATGAAAGATTACATTACCAAAGGGAGTTATTTTCCAGTGAAAATTAGGCTGAGTGTTCTGGAAAGACTAAAAGGCAAGTAGCAAGACACTTACAGTTGCTGCCAAATCAAGTAAGGGTGAGAGAATCCAAAATACTGGAAAAGAAAATCTAGTCTGTACTCTGACTGACTCAGAAGTATCGAATTTCTTACTCTAATGAAGAAAGTGCTGGAAATCATAAGCAACTTCTTATGGGTGTGCAAGAAAGAAGTCAGAACTCAAACCATTGGATGTATACTCAAAAGGTCGTGGTTCTACCACAACAAATACAATTTATATATTATTCCTTTAAATAAAATTAAGGTATATGTATATCTTTTTTTCTTCATTCCCCACATTCCCCATTTTTTCCAAATAGCTAACTTGATTAATCAACTGTTATAATATAGCTTGTGCAATAATTATAAAAGGCACAAATGGCATAATCACATTTGGCAAATAACACAAGTGACTCTTGGTAAAGCAAAACTCAACTGATGGAGCAGAAACTCATAGGCTTCCTGACGGTAATCAACTCCTAGCTGTAAAGTGTCACATGGAGAGGGGGGCATCAGTCAATGGGTTTTTTTTACAAAATGGAGATCAATTAATCTAAAGATTTGGTTAAAAAGATGATTTGGTTAAACTGATCAAATAGATCAAAGCTTTCATTGCATACCATTTCACACAGTTTTAGTTTTTACTACTAAAAAAAGATTCTACTTGTCTTGGTAAATTAAAACTGGGAAATACAAAAGATCTAACAAATCCTGGATCTTTTGTTCCTCATCTGTCTTAAATTTTCTCCAACTGTTCACGGGATCTTTGCCAAACCTTAATTTCTAGGCCCCTATCACCAAATAAATAAATAAATTACTTATAAATTTAAGAGAAAGTGACCATTTCTTAGTCACACCAGATGTAGCATTATGAGATCTTCAAAATTGTTTCTGAGAATAATATATATACATAGCAACATAAAGAAGTTGTCAAAAGAATATATGTGGTTACTCACTATGTACTATACATAAAGTTAAAGGAACTGTGGCAATTATGATGTCTCTTTATTCCATATCTACCCTGTGTGATGATGGAGGTAGGCCTTGCAAAGATTTCTCTTTTGCTAACTGGTGCTACGTACAGCCTTGTCACTAGAGAGTGCTGGAGGGAGCCTGGAAAGGAAGCCAGTTTCTCCTCCTAGTTTCAGTGTGCCTGGCTAGCCAGGCTCCTGTGGGGCAAGCTTTCTCCAGCATTCAGTTCCAGCAGCAGACAGTTTCTCCAGCACTAGGTTCCTGCAAGGGCACAATTTTTCTGCATGCTTGCCTCCTATACGTAAGGTTGCTATTACAATGGGCTCATGCAGGACACAGCTTTCTCCTGCTTGGCTCATGGAGAGGGCAGCTTCTCCAACTCTTGGATCCCACAGTACCTGACAGCCAGCAGCATCCAGGAGCTTCCCCATGCGCCTCCTGACCAGATTCAAAGGAAGGTCACTAGAAAGGCACTTAGCAACTTCTCCACCATCCAATTAGCCCTGGCCACTCTTTCCAATGAGGGGGAGACAGCTCTTCTTCGGATGAGCTATCTCAGCCCTAAAGGTGGTGGCTGATCCTTATATCTGCTATTCCTACATTCCTTCGGGTTACCTTTAACTCTTTACTAACCAATTCCCACTTATTCCAACCTCTGTTAATAATTCTTTATACTAAGCTTTCTCTTTTCAAATTACCATGTGTTTTTTGTCTCCTGATTGGACCTTGTCTGATACAGGTAAGCAGTCACAATAGAGGTTTTAACACACCCTTCTCTGCTAATAAAGCAGTTAAAGAGATTTAAAGATACAGCTCTCAACACAAAATTGACAGGTTTGATCTGACGATTTTTACTGATATATTACCTACAGTAAAAGAACTCATATTACTTTCAAGCATATTTATAAAAACTGACAATATATCATAATAGAGTTAGTTTCAACAAATTTCATAAAGTGCTTTTATCAATAAAATTTGAAATTAACAGTGCATTTTCAAATTTCCCAATTCCTTTGGAAATTTACAAACATAGGTCAAAGAACAAACATTAATGGAAACTGGGAAATACATAGAACTAAATAACAATGAATACACCACAAAACAAAATATTTGTGGGGTACAATCAAAATAGTACTTTTAGAGGAAAAGTTATATCATTAAATAAATTTATAGGGAAAGAATACAAACTATTGAGGTCAACATCCAACTCAAGAAAAAGAACAAAGTAAACTGAAAGAAAGAAACACATAAAAAAGAGAAATTAATAAAAAGAAACTAACACTATAAAGATGAATAAAGATAAACACTGGCTCTTTGAAAAGACAAATCAAATAGGCATATGCCTGGAAAAACTAATAAAGAAAAAGAAAGAAGGCACAAACATTAGGAATAAAAAAGGAGTGACAGCTTCACATATAGCAGAGATTAAGTTATTAACAAAATATATTTGAAAGTTCAATGAAATGGATAGTTTTTTAGAAAAATGTAACTTGCCAAAACTGACTGAAGAAGAAACAGAAAATATGTACACATCTAGGAGGATTAAATTATTTGATACAGTAATTAATCTACTCATAAAGAAACTACTAGGGCTTCCCTGGTGGCGCAGTGGTTGAGAGTCCGCCTGCCGATGCAGGGGACACGGGTTCATGCCCCGGTCCGGGAAGATTCCACGTGCCGCGGAGCGGCTGGGCCTGTGAGCCATGGCCGCTGAGCCTGCACTCCGCAACGGGAGGGGCCACAACAGTAAGAGGCCCGCGTACCACTAAAAAAAAAAAAAAA
>NW_020175672.1:5218852-5263508 GCF_003031525.2 Neophocaena asiaeorientalis asiaeorientalis | reverse complement strand
CGTCCACAAAAAAAAAAAAAAAAAAAAAAAAAAAAAGAAAAAAAGAAACTACTAAACCCAGACAGTTTTACAGGTGAATCCTATCATACCTTCAAAGAACAGATAAACCATAATCTATTCCAGACAACATATAGGAAAAAAAGAAGGCCGAGAGACATATATGTTTATTAGGTTAGTATAGTCTAGACATCAAAACTGGGCAAAGACAGGGCAAAACAGGAAAATTACAAGACAAGAAAACTATAAGTCAATCTTTCTTATGAACATAGAAATAGCCTTTAAAAAAAATTAGCCAGCTGCAGCCATCAAGACATTAAACAAAAAACAAAAACAAAAATACACTACGGACAAGTAAGATTTATCCCCAAAAATGCTAGGATAGTATAGCATTAAAAACTCAATTCATATAAGCACTGTCTTCTAGTTGATAAAGTTGCTTCCCAGCAGGGTATGAGTTGTTAGTTCTGATACTGTTATATGTGTATATTGGAATTGAACAATTTAAATAGATGGGTGGTAGATGGTGGGAGCCAGGTTTCTTGCTACTGAAGTGGAAGGTTACAGAAAAGCAAGAGAACACACTAAAAATGATCCCTGTGGTAATGGATTATAGTTGAAGACATCAGTAAGAACTCACATTTAACTTAACATAGATACAGATGATTATATACAGAAATATTTTCAGGTATATGTATATACATCAGTTAGTAGACACATATGTACTATTTCTTTGCTCCACCAGCAAAGTAGCAATAAGCACAACGAGTATCCATATCTTGGCTTCTAATACTATTCTCCATTAAGACGGACCAGGGCTTCTTGAAGAAATGGCTGATTCTAAGACAAGGGCAGAAAATGCACAAGATGAACATGGAGCATCTTACAGTGAAAGAAAGAAAGGAAGTGTCAAAAAAAAAAAGAAAGAAAGAAACTAACAGAGGTATGTCAAAGAGGCACTGGAACCAACTGAAAGAGTTTTCAATAGCCAAAGCTGGAACAATTTGAGCAACAAATTAAAGTAGTACTGGATTATAACCCAAAGCATAAAATAAACATACATGGTCCACACTGATATAAGTAAATTAGTAAATGGAGAAGAAACAGATCTTCCATGCAGAATTCCAAATAAATTATGTTGATACTCCACTCTAAAGCAGGCAGGGCCTAATTTCCCACTCCTTAAATGAGGGCTCTGCACTGTGACTTATTTCCAAAGAGTAGAGTATGGAATTGGGTGGGGGGCTAACTTTATGGTGAAGAAACCAGACAAACATTACTTTAGTCAAAGGATCAAGCCAACATCAACAGTCATAAATCATGTTGAAAATATGTACTCTTGATATATGATGAAAATGGCACTTTACCTTTGATCTTCCCAAAACCCATAACCTCAGTCTAATGATGAGATAAACATCAAATTCTAATTAGAGGAGCATCCTACAATATACCTGTCTAGTACTCCTCAAAACTGCTAAGGACACCAAAAACAAGGAATGAGAGAAAATGCCACAGTAGAGGAGAGCCCAAGAAGACATGACAACTAAATGTAATATGGTGTCCTGAAATAAAAAAAAAGGATAGATATTGGGTAAAAATAAAGGAAATCTGAATAAACTATGGACTTCAATTAATAATAATGTATCGGGGCTTCCCTGGTGGCGCAGTGGTTCAGAGTCCACCTGCCAATGCAGGGGACACGGGTTCGTGCCCCGGTCCGGGAAGATCCCACATGCCGCTGAGCCTGTGCTCCGCAACGGGAGAGGCCACAACAGTGAGAGGCCCGCATACCGCAAAAAAATAAAAATAAAAACAAATAATAATGTATCAATTTTTTCATTAATTATAAGAAATTATCGTAAGATATTAATAGCGAAAACTGGGGGGTGGAGGGTGACATATGGGGATTCTCTGTACTTCCTAATTTTTCTGTAAATCTAAAACTGATCCAATAATAGTCTACTAAGTAAAAATTAGTATATTTCATGCTAGATTGGAAAAGAAAAAATATAATCATCTCAACATCTGCATAGGAAGGGCATATGGTAAAGTTCAACACTAACTTTCAGCAAAGTTGGAATTTATGAAAGTTTAAGATGGGACGTTACAGGAAATCCTTTGCGTTCCAGTGGTTAGGACTCCGACTCTATGCTTCCACCACAGGGGGCACAGGTTCAAGAACTAAGATCCCACATGCTGGGCAGTGCGGCCAAGAAGAAAAAGATGGGAACTTTCATAAACTGATAGAAGACATATTTCTACTAAAAAAAACCAAAACCCCTCACATTGGGACTTCCCTGGTGGCGCAGAGGTTGAGTCCACCTGCCAATGCAGGGGACATGGGTTTGAGCCCTGGTCTGGAAAGATTCCACATGCCGCCGAGCAGCTAAGCCCATGCGCCAAAACTACTGAGCCTGCGCTCTAGAGCCCACGAGCCACAACTACTGAGCCTGTGTGCCACAACTACTGAAGCCCACGTGCCTAGAGCCCATGCTCCAGAACAAGAGAAGCCACTGCAATGAGAAGCCCGTGCACTGCAAGGAAGAGTAGCCCCCGCTCGCTATAACTAGAGAAAGCCCATGTGCATCAACAAAGACCCAATGCAGCCAAAAATAAATAAATAAATTTATTTAAAAAAAAAACCAAACCCTCACGTTAATCATCATGCATGATGTTAAAACCACAGAAGCATCTCCTTCAAAGTCAAGCTTGCTTCTATTAGCAAAAAGAGTAAAACATGAAATGAGACAGAACTGGAAAGGAAGAAACAAAGCTGCCATTATTCACACTATGATCACCTATACAGAAAATCTACAAATTATTAGAACTGGTAAGAGTTTCTCAAAGTCGCTGAATGTAAGATTATACACAAAAGCAACAGGTTTCCTATATGACAGCAAACAGTTTTTAAACATAACTGATAAGAAGATATTATTCACAACAACAAAACTATAAGGTACATAGGAATTAATCTAATATAAGACCTTTATGGAGAAAATAATAAAAGATCTAAATCAGGGATTTGAAAACCTTTTCTTCTTCTTCTTCTTTTTTTTTTTTTTTCTGGCCATGCCGTGAGGCATGCGGGATCCTAGTTCCCTGACCAGGGATTGGACCTGTCCCCTACAGTGGAAGTGCAGAGTCCTAACCACTGGACCTCCAGAGTCCTAACCACTGGACCTCCAGGGACATCCCCTGAAAACCTTTTCTTCTTAAAGGGTCAGGAAGTAGGCATTTTATGCTTGTAGACCATCTGGTCTGTCACAAGGACTTAACTGCTGCTGTAGCTCCAAAACAACCATAGACAACTCGTAAATGAATAGAGGCAGCTGTGTTCCAATAAAACTTTATTTACAAGAACAGGCAGCCTACCTCTGCTCTAAATAAATGATAAAGTATGTCTCAATCATTTTTAGGAAAACTCAACATCAAGGTTGGCAATTCTCCCTAACTTTATCTATAAACTCAATGCAATCCCAAACTTAACAAGCTGACCATAAAATTCAAATTGAAATGCAAAGGGCCTAGGAGAGTCAGGACATATTTTATTTTGATGGGGAGAGAGTAAATTTTTTATTGAAGTATAAAAATAGAAAAAAGCCCAAATCATAAGTAGACAGTCCTATATTTTTCACATACTGAACACATCCATGGAATTACCACTCAGATCAAGAAACAGACCATTACCAGCACCCTAGAAGTACTCCTTGGGCCCCCTTAAAGCCACTATCCCCTCCAAAATGTTGGCAAAAATGTGTGGAGAATAAAAGCATACACGTTGCCGAGGACTTGCTTGGTAGGAGGGGAAGGACTTGCATGTCAATGGAGGAGAGGGAGGTATCTGTGGAGATCTCTGTAGATTCCAAATGAGAATATTAACCTTGGAGGAAAGGCAGACATGGAGAACTGTAAATAAAACAGCCTAGTTGAAACAGACCTCAGAACAGGATTGGGAGACAAAACTAAAATTTCATTAGTGTCAAACAGAAGATACTAAATGTCAAACCAACATATCTGGTCTTGAACTTCCAGAAGATAAGAGCACTGAAGGTTTGTGAGTTAGTACATTGATACAAAGAAAGGAAAGAGGAAGACTAACTTGTGGAATGAACTGGAAAGACAAAAGTGTAGGAAAAGAAACTGGGAGGGAGGCTACTATAAAGGTCCACATGATAAGACTTAACCCAAGACGGAGACAGTCAGAACGAAAAGAGTGATTACATGAGGCATAATAATGGAAGAAAGTAAATTATGTAAGTGCCTGGATATGGAAAATATAAACTATCATCTCCTGCCTCAATTCACTCTCAAGCTAAAAGCTTGCATTATCTTTGACTCTTTCTTAGCACCACACTCACTTTCAAGCAGTCACAAATTCTTAGTGATTTTTAAATCTCTCAAATTAGTGTCTCCTTTGCACTGTCACTGTTCCAGTTTCAGATACAATTATTTCTCACTTAAATTATTATAAAAGTCTCCTAGCTAGTTTCTACACTACCAATATCTTTTTCCTCTTACCATTTTCCACACTGAGGCCAAAATTAACCCTGTTTATGTCTAGCCCGTGTTTCTCTCCCAGGTCAGAAACCTTCAACAGCTGCCCCAAATAAAATTATCAAGTTGAGCTTCCCTAGTGCAGAACCCAAGGCCCTTCTAGAAATGTCTATCAGTGCTTTTCTATTTCTCACTGTTTCCCTCACACACTCCAGCCACAGCCACCACAGCACGTTTCTGTAATGCAAGTTAGCACATACATTATTGAGAAACAGAGAAATGATGTCAGTATAACCCAGAAATTATGTTGGTTCAGATGGATTTCTTTCCCAGGATGTTAAAGTTTTGCGCCATTAATGAACAGCAGCTAAACACAGCAAGCAAGAAGGAATCTAGTCCTGTACCTGCCACCCTTACCCTAGATACCCATCAGTCCCCTTTCTTCCTCTAGTCTCAGTACAGCCGAAGGCTCTGTCTTGCATGGGCTTAAGCTTGTTTTCCCTCAATCTTTGTGGGAGGCAGGATGGGGGACAAAGCCAAACACAAGGCAATGAGCCAGAGCCATTCAGTCCACCGTCACAAGATTTCACACGAAGCCTGCATCTGCCTCTGTACCCACAACCTCTGATGTTTATGTCCCTCTTCTTGTTGCCGCAATCCTTCCTTATTCCTCCTTCCATCAAGCTATCTTCATCCTTATTTTCTCTTGAGGAAAAGACCTATATTTACTGAGATACTTATTTACTGGGAATCTAACATGTCTTTTAACTGTGCCGATATTTTAATTACAATTGATATTGTTCCTGTTGCTGCTCCAGTAATATGAGTAGATAGGCTTTGAGTATTCTGCTCCTATTTTTCCCATAAACCCTGTCTTAGTGAGTGATTTTGCAGAAGTAAAGATTTTTCAAGAATACATATAACATTAGAGCGGAAATAACTGTACTTGCAGTTCCTGAAATATGCCATGTACTTCAGCCCCACAATATCTTGCTCGTTCTGTTTCCTCACCTGGACTGCTCATCCCCTTCCCAAACCCAGCTACCACACAAAAAATAAATAAATTAGGGACTTCCCTGGTGGCGCAGTGGTTGAGAGTCCACCTGCCAATGCAGGGGACACGGGTTCGAGTCCTGGTCCGGGACGATCCCACATGCCGCGGAGCAACTAAGCCCGTGCACCGCAACTACTGAGCCTGCGTTCTAGAGCCTGCGTGCCACAACTACTGAGCCCGCGAGTCACAACTACTGAAGCCCGCACGCCTAGAGCCCGTGCTCCGCAACAAGAGAAGCCACTGCAATGAGAAGCCCACGCACCGCAACTTAAGAGTAGCCCCCGCTCACCGCAACTAGAGAAAGCCCACACGTAGCGACGGAGACCCAATGCAGCCAAAAAAAAAAAAACCTTTTTAGAGGCATAGTTAATTCCCAATCCCTTATTCTATCAACATGCTGAGCATGTCATTATTGCATTTACCAATCTCTACCGGAATCATTTGCCTTCTAAAGTGTTCCTTAAACTTTAACAGGCAACAGAAAATCCTGGAGAAGTTTCATAAGGCACAGCATTAAGATCACAATGCTTGTGATGCCTCCAGGGACTGCAGGCAGGGTCTGGCCCCTGCAAACTCCTCTCCCTGACTCTTCCTCTAGTGCCTCTTTCAGGTGCTCACATGCACATTGTTCCTTCCTGCCTCAGGAAATTTGCAGATGCTGTTCCTTCTACCTAAAAAAGCTCTTCACCTCCATCACCTAGTTCTCTCCCCTAAATCAGTTAGCCTTCAGCTCAGTTGTCACTTCTTCCAGGAGATCCTCCGTCTCCTTTCTCCCTCTCTTCACCAGCCTGATGGGGCCATGGTAGGCCTATCCCAGGATCCCCAAGAACCTTGTAGGTTATGTTAAGGCATTTCCTCTTCTATCTAGAAGAGAACAGGGAGCCACCAAAGTGTTGCCAGCCAGGAAAGATAGGATCAAATATGCTGGTAGGTCTGGGGCTAGAGAATTATGCACAGCAGTAAGCAGCTTACTTGGGACACAGATGACCCTTGCTCAACAAACATCGGCCTCACCCTACCTCCCCAGGGGATCTCCAGTAAGTCCCTATGGTAGTGTTTTCCAGAATGGGGCATGACTATCACTGGGGGCTCTAGGGATAATTTTAGTGGCATATAACCAAATATTTTTCAAAGATGAACATATTTATTTCAATGGGGATTCAAAAATAAAACTTGCATTCTAAACCCATGATTTCATGGCTGTTATTGCTTAGGACAAACTTCATGTGGTTGATACTCAACTGACTAACTAAAGCTTGGGACCTCTTGCTCAAGTCAAACTTGCCAAGTACCCTGAAAAATCCCTCCACTTCTTTCTCTATACAACTCTCCTGCCTGAAATGTCCTTCCAACCCCCTGCTTTGGAAATTCTACATACCCTTCAAAGTCTCAGTTGAATCCCCGCTCAGGAAAGTGGCCTTCAATTAGGGTAGGAGATTGGCATAGTGGTTAAAAACTAAGGCTTATCAAATGTAAATTTTGGACTTTGGGTGATAATCAGGTATCAATGTACCAATGATTGTGTATCAACGATGTACAATGTTCACTAATTGTAACAAATGCAACACTCTGTTGTTAGATGTTGATAGAGGGAGGAAGTTGTGTGTTGGCGCAGGAAGCCTATGCAAACACTCTGCATTTTTGCTCAATTTTGCTGTGAACTTAAAAATGCTCTAAAAAATAAAGTCTATTAAAAAAAAAAAAAGAAAAGAAAAACCTGGGGAACTTAAAACACAAGATTTGATGGGCCCGTCTCCAAAGTTTCTGATTCAGTAGGTCTGAGATGAGGCTTGAGAATTGAATTTTTAAAAAGTTCGCAGGTAATGCTGCTGGGGATCACACTCTGAGAACTATTATTTTAGACCAGTGCTGCCCAACAGAGCTTTCTATGATGATAAAAAATGTTCTATATCTGAGCTGTCCAGTATGGAAGCTACTAGCCACATGTAGCTATTGGGTACGTGAAATATGCACAGTGTGAATGACCATTAGTTTCCTATTGCTGCTCTACCAAATGACCACAAACTTCATGGCTTAACACAAATTCATGACCTTACAGTTATGGAGGTCAGAAGTCTCACTGGTCTAAAAATCAAGGTTCAGGAGGGCTGCATTCCTTCTGGAGGCTGTAGGGGAGAAACTGTTCTTTGCTCTTTCCAGCTTCTAGAAGCTGCTTATGTTCCTTTGCTGGTGGCTCCTTCTTCCACCTTCAAAGTCAACAGTGTGACATCTCACCTCTTGACCTCTGCTTCCATGGTCAGACTTGCTCCCCTCTCCACCTTCCTCATGCTTCCGTCATCACATGGCCTTTCCTGTCACTTACTCTCCTGCTTCCCTCTTAAGGACCCTTATGATAATACTGGCCAACTGGATAATCCAGGATACTCTACCCATCTCAAAATCCTAATCACATCTGCAAAGTTTCTTTTTTTGGCGGGGGGGGGCCCACATCACGTGACTTGCGGGATCCCAGTTCCCCAACCAGGGATTGAACCCATGCCCCCTGCAGTGGAAGCAGAGTCCTAACCACTGGACCTCCAAGGAATTCCCTCCAAAGTTTCTTTTGCCACATAAAGCAACATATTCATAGGTTCCTGGGATTAGAACATGGATATACTGGGGAATCCATTATTTGGCCTAACACACTAAGGTTGATGTTTATAAATTTTATTTATTTATTTGGCTGTGTTGGGTCTTCGTTTCTGTGCGAGGGCTTTCTCTAGTTGTGGCGAGCGGGGGCCACTCTTCATCGCGGTGTGCGGGCCTCTCACTGTCGCGGCCTCGCCTGTTGCGGAGCACAGCCTCCAGATGCGGAGGCTCAGTAGCTGTGGCTCACGGGTCCAGTTGCTCCGCGACATGTGGGATCTTCCCAGACCAGGGCTCGAACCCGTGTCCCCTGCACTGGAAGGCAGATTCTCAACCACTGCGCCACCAGGGAAGCCCCGAGGTGGATGTTTAAACTGTAACTAATTTTAATTAATTTAAAGTTAAGGGACTTCCCTGGTGGTCCAGCAGTTAAGACTCCACGCTCCCAATGCAGGGGGCCTGGGTTTGATCCCTGGTCAGGGAACTAGATCCCACATGCCGCAACTAAAGATCCCGCACGCTGCAAATAAGATCCCATGTCCCGCAACTAAGACCAAGCGCAGCCAAAAAAAAAAAAAGATGATTAAAAAAAAATGTTAAGTTACAGAGGGAATTCCCTCTTTAACTTTATGACAATTTAATTACAATTACAATTGTGGTTATTACAATTTAATAACACATAACTAGCTCTAAATGCTATTGGGCCCTTGTAAAAAGGTATCTGAATACTTTCCTAAGGTGACAAGCTCCTAGACATCACTACTTTATTTTCTACAACTGCAAAGCAGTTTGGATTAAACATTTGATGGGCAAACACAAGGAGGTCGGGATAGAGAGCAAGAACTGCCACAAAAAGTAGGGGTACCAGATCAGATTTATAGACTCTTCTGCTGTCCCTCAGTGCTTGAAAATTAGGATATGTTTGTACTAAAAAACAAATCAACAGTCAGCAATAAGATGCTAAAGTTAATAAACACATTCCTGTAAGTCCAAGCTCACCAAGTCCAAAACCAAAAAAGATCACCTTTCTGTCAACATTTGTCACCTCCTGACACTGCTACTTCTTTAAGTAGCATCCCTACCGATGCTACCCTACAACGCTTCTCCCACTTTTCCTCATTCTTGCTATCGAAATTTGTTTCAGACCCCCCACTATAGCTATCTAGCTATCTCCCCTCTCCAAACACATGTTACACACAACAGTTCGGTTAGTTCTTCCAAAGCAATCCTGCTCATCTCACTTCCTGCTCAAAAACTTTGTATTACTTCCCAATGTCTACTGAATAAAGTCAAGAAAGGCACCTACCTTTCTAGCCCTATCACTCACTATCCCAAGGTTTCCAAAACCCCAAGGTTCAGTGAAACTGGGTTTGTGTTCGCAAACACACTTCCTGACACCATCTCCCCGCATCTATCTAAGAGTCCACAAGCAAGCCTGGGTTTCAATACCCAGAGGTTAGAATGTGAGAATTGAGATTTTAGAGAAGTCCAGTGATATAATTACGATACTTGGACTTCATCCACTACGGAATGAGGGAACCACTGAAGGCTTTTAAAGCAGAGAAATATCATGATCAAATCTGCTTTTCAGACGTTCAACTCTAGCAAGAAGAGTATAGAAAATATTAGTGGCAAGGGAGATAGAAAATGCTATTAAAACATGCAGGAGAGGGGTTTGCCTGGTGCGGCAGTAGTTGAGAATTTGCCTGCCAATGCAGGGGACATGGGTACGAGCCCTGGTCTGGGAAGATCTCACATGCCGCAGAGCAACTAAGCCTGTGCGCCACAACTACTGAGCCTGTGCTCTAGAGCCCGCGAGCCACAGCTACTGAAGCCTGCACGCCTACAGCCCGTGCTCCACAACAAGAGAAGCCACAACAATGAGAAGCCCACGCACCGCAACTTAAGGGTAGCCCCCCCTCCCCAAGGGCTTCCCTGGTGGCTAAAAAAAAAAAAAAAAAAAAAAAAAAATGCAGGAAACAATGAGGGATGACTAAGTTATTAGTGGAAATAAAGACTAGGACCAGACCTGAAAGAGTTCTATAGCAGAATCAAAAAGATTTTAAGGGAATGGGTATTTAAATATCCAATCTTGCCCATTTCAAAATCACAGCCCGAGCTGTCTTTTCAAAATGCAAATCTGATCATGTTTCCTCCTCTGCTTAAAACCCTTCAGTGCTTCCAGCTGATCCTAGGTTAAAAAACAAATTTTGTCACAATTCTTCTTACCAAGCCCTGAGTGACCCGGCCTCTCCCCACTCCTCTAGGGTTAGTCTGTAGCATTCTCCCCCATTCTCTGCCCTGATCATATTGGCCTTCCTTCAGCTCCTAGAACACAGTTTGCCCTTCCCACCACAGCGCCTCTGCAGGGAGTGTTCTTTCCTCACTGTTCTCCTTCACTCAACTCATCTGTGTGTGATACTGCGGCTTAAGTAATGTTTGAGCCTTCCCTGGCTACCCTTTCTCTCCACTAGGTCAGGTCCTCTGTTAAATATTCTTCTACCACTTTGTCCTTTCTCTACATGGCCTCTTTTCAGTTTATGATTACATTTTTTTGTGGGATTCCTAGAGAAATATCCACCTCACCCGCTAGGCTATAAGCTCCACCAAGAACAGGCCTGGCTCTGTTCTGTTCACCATTGTACCCCCACCTCTCAGCACAGAGCCTGACAAGTTGGTAGGTAATAAAAAAAATATTTGCTGAATTAATCAAAATCCCAATTTGTTACAGACAACTCTGCAGTTCCTAGCTTTATAACAAGGTAGTCATGCTTTTAACTGAAATGGAGAACCAAAGAAGCCATGTTGAATTATCTATCGAACATCCAGCAGAAAATGTCTAAATAGACAGTTGGAAAATGGAGTATATAACACAGAAGACAAGACATAATTGCTACTATTTGCAATAGCCAAGACATGGAAGCAACCTAAAAGTCCATCGAGAGATGAATGGATAAAAAAGATGTAGTACATATATACAATGGAATACTACTCAGCCCATAAAAAAGAATGAAATATTGCCATCTGCAGCAACATGGATGGACCTGGAGATTGTCATACTGAGTGAAATCAGAAAGAGAAAGCCAAACACCATGTGCTAGCACTTATACGTGGAACGTAAAATATGATGCAAATGAACTTATTTACGAAATAGAAACAGACTCACAGACATAGAAAACAAATTTATGGTTATCAAAGGGGAAAGGGGATGGGGAAGGGATAAATTAGGAGTTCGGGATTAGCAGATACACACTACTATATATAAAATAAACAACAAGGTCCTGTAGCACAGGGAATTATATTCGATATCCTATAATAAAGCATAATGGAAAATAATATGAAAAACAATATATATATATACATATACATAAATATATAACTAAATCACTTTGCTGTACACCAGAAACTAGCACAACATTGTAAATCAACTATACTTCATCAGTTAAAAAAAAAAGACATAATTGCTGTAGCTGGGATTACTCTTGAAATTATAAAGGCCAGTGATTCTCTTGAAAAGGAAAAGAGGAAGGAGGGGAGGAAAACTTATGTATCAGAATCTCTTGCAAAGAACGATTTTTCACACTTGCTCTCACCTTTCCCCAAATGAGGATCTCAATATACAATGAGAGTTGCTTGTGATAGGAGAGTTGCACCTAAGTGAAGAGGCAAAATTTTCAAAGTTGAGAACCAAGAAAAGAGTTGCAAGCTCACTCATAATCTTTTGAGGAACAATCCCAACGGATTCAGATGTGAAGTCGAAGCAGATGAGAGAAGGATCACCTAGACTTTTGTGAAAGGACAATGTCTTTAAGAGACAGTCTGAAAGACGTTTCCTTTAAGAAAAAAATCGAGGGAATGAAATAAACATTTGTAGTGAAAAACAAAAATGTGTAGAGAAGGAGTCAGGGGAGAGGGAGAGTGTATTTTTAGGCTCATGGGAAATACTTAATCTAATACAGAGAGAACCCTAAAAAGATGTTAAGGGGAAAAGAATAACAAACCCCACATATACTGTACACTATGTGCCAAACACTGTCCTAAATGCTCTAAATACATTATCGATTTACTTTAAATACTCCCAAAAGTCCTATGGGGTACAGACTATTCTTTTTCCCAATTTACAGATGAGGAAACAGATAAGAGAAACTTGCCCCAAGGTCAAACAGCTGGTAAAAGGCATATCTGGGCTTAGATCCCAGCTGTCTCTAAAGCCAGATGACAAAATCAAGAATATTCATTAGACAGAAGAGTATAACAAATTTTTTAACGGGCGAGCTCTTGTAAAATGGCAAGAAACGCCAGGAGATAACTGAAGTATGGGGATTCTGGCCCCGAAGGCCTCTGTCCGCCTCCAATCAAAGGAGCCCTGAGTGAGATGCGGGAGCCCTGAGTGAGATGGGGGAGGGGCCCCGAAGAGAGGCAAGGTTTGGAACTGGAGCTGTGGTGAACGGTAAAGACCAGAGAACAATCAGAATCAATGCCAACTTGATGCCTGAAGCGCAAATCCTGAGATTCTACGAATTACACATTCACATCTGATTTAGGGCCTACTATGTGTTAGGCATGACTCTCTTCGCTGTAGAGATTAAGATAAACAACTTCTCTGGGCGTAACAGTAGAGGAAACAACCAACATCAATGATCACCAGACACAGGAAAAACCCATTCCTCCAGAAAACCCCATCCGAAAGATTTAATTTAGGAGTACATTCCAAGGGAAGACTGGTTTTGGGGGGGAGGGGCAGGAAGAGCGGTCGAAAGGACACTTCCTACCTGCGCTCACCCTCGTCCCCGCCCCCGCCCGGATACTCTCGAGGGACCACAGAGGGATTGGGGGTGAAAGCCCAGAAGCTGCATCCGAGGGCGGCGGGAACGCGGCTTCCTGGGAGCCTCGGACATCAGACGCGCCATCCCCCCGCCACAGACTCCGCCGCTGCCTTCAACTCCCTGGCTCCCCGGACGCCGCCGGCCTCCGCTCAGAGTACTACCGCGCAGTGCAACCTCTTCCCCAGCAGCCCCGCGCAGACCAGAACCCCACAGCAACTTACCCGCCCCGCCTGGCCCAAGTCAACCTGGGGTCCTTTCTGGACACCGAGGTCTCTCTGGAGTCTCCACCAATGCCTGAGCACTATCAGCACGTGGAGGCGGGACTGAGCGCCCACGGCCAATCAGATCAGACGCAAAGCACGTCCCCGGCGCACATTCCTAGTTCCCGCCTTTGGGAGGGATTAAAAAAACACGGTTGGCGCCAAACTCCCGTAGTCTTCTAGGGGCTTCAGGGAAAGGGGCGGGGTCTGGGCTGACGGGGAAGGAGGGGCGCGGCTCCGCTACCGTAGGGGCAGAACGTTGGCCGATGTAGGGGCGGTGTCTGGGAGAAGATCTTTAATGAAAGAGAAAGTAACATCTGAGAAGGCCCTGTCATTTATTTAGTTATTCTTTTAAAAATAAATTTTATTTATTTATTTATTTTTGGCTGTGTTGGGTCTTCGCTGCTGCGCGCGGGGGCTGCTCTTCGTTGTGGTGCGCGGGCTTCTCACTGCGGTGGCTTCTCCTGTTGCGGAGCACGGGCTCTAGGCGCGCGGGCTTCAGTAGTTGCGGCACGCGGGCTCAGTAGTTGTGGCTCCCGGACTCTAGAGGGCAGGCTCAGTAGTTGCGGCGCACGGGCTTAGTTGCTCCGCGGCACGTGGGATCTTCCCGGACCAGAGCTTGAACCCGTGTCCCCGTGTTGGCAGGCGGATTCGCAACCACTGCGCCACCAGGGAAGCCCTATTTAGTTCTTTATTCTATTAATTCGATTGATTGTTAACCGAGTAAGCACTGTTTTCCCTCAGACACTTTACTGAATGATAAGCAATTTACCTCAGGGAGTTTGGAGCTTCGAGGAGGGGATACCAGGCCAGTGGGGTGGGAGGGAGAGGAGTGCTTTTTAGAGGTAGACTACCGACGTCGTCTCTTAGAACCTGCAGGAATCTGAGGTGCCCGTAGGGTCTAGCCTCCGGAGGCTGGGCCTGCGCCATTGATTGGTGGGGAAATAAAGCCAACTTCCGCTGCTGCCTCAACGAGGGATTTGATCTTGATCCCTAGTCCTTTCCTCCTGTTTTGTCCACTTTAACAACTTGCAACTGTCATAACAATTTATTGCATATTTTTAAAGTTTTCAAAAAGGCCCCATTTGGGAGAAAATGTTCTCTGGAAGAATACTGGTTTCCTAGATTCTCCCCCAACCACCTACCTTCGCTTCTGAAGAGAAGTTAGTCAGCCAGCATTCCAGGTAGTGGAAAGGGAGAGAGTGGACGGTGTGCAATCACAAGGCATTCGGTGTTGCTGGAGCATAAAGCGCGAGGTGAGGCTGGAGAGGGAGGAAGGGGTGAGACTTTGAAGCCGCCATAAGAGCTCGTCTTAGGGCGGGGTTGGGGAGCGCCACTGAAGGATTTTAAGCTTGGGGTGCTGGTGATCTGATTTGCATTAGTAAGATCTGTTGGCCTTGAGAAGCAGGATTTTGAGATGCTGTTGCTGTGATCCAGGCTAGAGAAGATGAGGACCTGAGGGAGATGGCAGGTAGGCTAGGGGATTGATTTTAGAATATGTAGGAGATGAACGTGACAAAACTTAGCAATTGGTTGAATACTGGTTTTCACCATGAGTGCTTAATGATAGCATTCATCAAAAAATATTTATTGAGAAAATAGCATAAGTGGCTCAAAAATAACTTAAGATTTCCAGCAAAATTATCTTCCAGAAAAGAATGACCTTATAATTTAAGCCCTTACAAAGTCTCTCATTTTTACTGGTACTCTCTTTAATGGGGGAGGGAGGGAAGCTGGGTATAAAAATATTTGCTTGGAAAGACCTCATTGCCAATTTGGCATACTTACAGAAGCCAACTGAAGGAATCCGTATTTTTCTTAAGGAAACAAAGTAGTAGATTTGCTTTATGGAGTCTGAACTCACAATTGCAAATGTTGCTAACGTAAAAGCAATTTCTGAAGAAGATCTTCATGTAATCTATGAGATATAGTGTTAAGGGGAAAAAAGTACAATGAAAGAATGAGGAAAAGAATATACATATATTTGCTTGTTTTTGCATAATGATACATTAGAACCTCATAAAAAGGGTACTATATGGTATCTTGAAGCCACCACTTAAGTATTTTTACACGGAAATATGCATGGCTTTTCTTTTTTAAATTACAGCTTTATTTAGATATAATTCACATACCATATATTTTACCTATTTAAAGTGTTGAGTTTGCCTTTTTATAACCTTCTACTTTTGAACTATGGAAGTGTTTCATATATTAAAAGATTGAATTAAATCAGAAAGAAAAAATGCAGAAATGGAAAATAAATCTAAATAAAAGAAACTGTGTAAACAAGAGAAATATAACCACATAGACAAAATCATTATTTTTTTAACATCTTTATTGGAGTATACTTGCTTTACAATGGTGTGTTAGTTTCTGCTTTATAACAAAGTGAATCAGTTATGCATATACATATATCCCCATATCTCCTCCCTCTTGCATCTCCCTCCCACCCTCCCTATCCCACCCCTCTAGGGGATCACAAAGCACCGAGCTGATCTCCCTGTGCTATGCGGCTGCTTCCCACTAGCTATCTATTTTTATTTTTTTTAAAGCTATCTATTTTACATTTAGTAGTATATATAAGTACATGCCACTCTCTCACTTTGTCCCAGCTTACCCTTACCCTTCCCCGTGTCCTCAAGTCCATTCTCTAGTAGGTCTGTGTCTTTATTCCCATCCTGCCCCTAGGTTCTTCATGACCATTTTTTTTTTTAGATTCCATATATATGTGTTAGCATACGGTATTTGTTTTTCTCTTTGTGACTTACTTCGCTCTGTATGACAGACTCTATGTCCATCCACCTCACTACAAATAACTCAATTTCGTTTCTTTTTATGGCTGAGTAATATTCCATTGTATATATGTGCCACATCTTCTTTATCCATTCATCTGTCAATGGACACTTAGGTTGCTTCCACGTCCTGGCTTTTGTAAATAGAGCTGCAGTGAACATTGTGGTACATGACTCTTTTTGAATTATGGTCTTCTCAGGGTATATGCCCAGTAGTGGGATTGCTGGGTCATATGGTAATTCTATTTTTAGTTTTTTAAGGAACCTCCATACTGTTCTCCATAGTGGCTGTTTCAATTTACATTCCCACCAACAGTGCAAGAGGGTTCCCTTTTCTCCACACCCTCTCCAGCATTTATTGTTTGTAGATTTTTTGATGATGGCCATTCTGACTGGTGTGAGGTGATACCTCATTGTAGCAAAATCATTATTTTAAGTGACATTTGAACACAGCACTCTGACTGTACATCATGAGTGGGATATATTCTAAGGACTAAAAGAACTGCAAAGAAATCTTATACCTCACGCAGCAGTTTTACTGTTAGTATTAACATTGTAATTTTAAAACTATTTTATGTATATTGTAGGATAAAGAAATATGTAATATGTTAATATTTTTAGGAATTAAGATATTTAGTGAAAGAGAAAAGAGATCCAAGCATGAAATAAAAAAAAATTAGGGGTGAAATCCTATACTATTTTGTGTGAAGTGGAAATGTCTGCATGAACTCATGATTTTTTAAAATACATATCCCTTATTTCTGTTCCTTAAAGGGTCTGGAAGCAATGATATCCTGTAGCAATATGTCATTAACACACCTGAGACCCAGATCAGGATTTCTAAATACTATTTTCCACTGGAAGGGAGATCTGCTGAGAATCCTCATCGCCTGAACAGGTTAGCTCCTAAGGGCAGAGAGCAGGATGAAGAAGGAGGGGGAGTCTATCAAAAGGAACAAGTGCAAGAGACTCAGTATCCTGAATATGGGTAAGTGGCTAGGCTTAACATTTCCAGTGATAGTATTTTTTACAGTTTTTAAAAATTCTCTTACTCAAATAATTTAGATGAAAGTGCTCTGGAAATTTGTTAGAAGTTTCAAAAAGTGCATCTAGTTGTGGTAAATAAAGATGCCTGCAAATTATTTGGAGAAAGCAAACAGAATTTGCTTTCTATTGGAGCTGGAACATCAGCCTTCTTCCTTGGACTGGGACTTATATTATTGGCTCTATAGTTCTCAGAACTATGCCACCGGCTTTCCTGGGCCTCCAGCTTGCAAAAGGTAGATTGTGGAATTTCTTAGCCTCCATAATTGTGTGGGCCAATACGAACAAATCAACCAATCAATCAACCTGTATCTATATCTATATCTGTCTCTCTATAAAATCTCCTATTGGTTCCGTCTCTCTGGAGAACCCTAATACCCTGGGTAACTGCCCAGGATTTTGCAGAACGGAGCCCAGTGCTGGCTGGGGCTGGTCTGTGCTTCTAGCCCAAACGGCTCCTGAGTCTTCTCTGTTCCAATTTGCAGAGGAGGAAGTGAGGTGTGGAGATGTGAAGAGGGGTGTGATCTTTTCCACAATGAATTGGTAGAAGAGCCTGTGAAGACCAGGTGTGTGAAAACGATGCTGGGGCCAAGCCCAGATGGGTGCCATTTTAAGGGGCATACCATATTCCAGGTGCTTAGGCCACATGATCTATACCACGTGCAACTGTGTAAAGTTGTTGTTTGTCCTCATTTTATAGATCAGAGAAGGCTCAGAGAGATCAAGTGACTCGCCCCACAGCTAAATTCCAACTGAAGTGCCTGTTTTGTAGCTGGAACTCAAATCCAGATCTAGTTGCTCTGAGGCCCATGCTCCTCGCAGGAAGCCCTGCCCTCTCTCTCATCTGTGACCATCATGAGCCCCCTGCACAATGATTTGTTTGTCCATCTGTCTACCCGACTAGCCTGTGAAAGCTTTCAGGATAAGGCTGTGCATTTGAAATCTTCGATGCCCAGTATGTAGCCCAGTGTTGGCTGAGTGCATGCATGTTTATGTATAGATGCCAAAGACCAGACGTTACCCATCACTTGCAACCCTCCAGTCTAATCCTTATTCCCTGGTGTCTTGTCCTGCCTTGTCTGCAGGTTTATTATGAGAGACTCTTTCAAGAGCCCATATGGCAGCGTTCCCCACCTCCCCCATAGCTTTCCTTGTCATTTAAATTTCCTTCACTCTCAAAAGCCTTTATAGGGTCATCAACTGTACAGCACAAATAGAGGTTAAAAAAAGAAGTTAAAAGGATGCAGTGTAAAATGTAATGCTTCTAGTAAATGTTGCGGTGTCTCTGAAGGTTTCCGTCCATTGCTTTAGGATGAGGGTCACTGCCTCGGGTACATTTGTCTTCAAGGAGAGGGAGTGAAAACTAGCTACGGAGAACCAGTCATGCCTCTTTCTGGTTGACAAAGCAGCCAGTAGCAAGTAGATGTTGGGATCTGTAGGAGCCAGGGGGTGGGTGTAGGGACAGAAGGGATCATGCTCTTGAGTCAGATGAAAGGAAATTTCATAAGGTGATGCGGGATGTGCGGCTTTCTCCATGTTTCTGGACCTGGATGCTCTGATACCAGGAAGTATCGTATTCATTTATACCAGGAAGGCAGAGGTGCTCAGTGGGGAGAACTGGAAGCCCATCCCACCCTGGGCACCATCAGAAGCTGGCATTAGACGTGGAGTATGGTCCTGCTGATGCATCCTAACTGAGGAGGTGAGGGTGATGAATTGGAGAAAGGTGGAAAGTTCTAGAACTATTTCAAAGAAGAGCTCAATTTTTTTTTCCATACAGCATACAACAGACCTGCTGGCAGGGAGTAGGCAGACTGAGATTCCTCACTGTGCTCTGGAAGTAGATACAAGTCACACCTAAGGTGCACATTCAAAGTAGGAGAGAGAATGGCTGCCGCCCATTTAGGGCTGGGTGGTGTTTGAATGCTTCCCTTCTGCAGGATATAAGGGCCTTGTTCTGTATCAAACCACAATTGCCGTTCCTGCCACAAGCACAAATGTTGGGGTCGAAGGTGCGTATGACCATCAGTTTGAAGTGATCAGGTTTTCCTACAGAAAACTTTGGGACCATGACACACCGTTTTCCTAGAATGGATTGAATAACTTCATGTCTTCAGGCAAAGGACTCTATTTTACCTCTGACACCTAAGATGTTTCACAACAGTGCGCGTTTGCTAGCCCCGTTATATGGTCCCTGAAGCCCTCGCCTCAGTGGGGAGCCCGTGGAGGGAGTGGAGTTCAGCAACTGGTAATTTCAGTTTTCCCACCTGGTAGGTGCGGTAAGGCCATGCACTTCTGGAAGCTCAGATCCCGGCAGCACTGCATTCTCCTGCCATCACGTGAATCCATCCTCACTGCCAGCTTGGCCAGACCACTTATGGGTCCCTTGTACTCAAGTTGTCTGGCCTGCCCACCATTCAATAGCTTGTTTTCCCTTTACATCAAAATCCAAGACTCAAATGATCAAATATTCTTTTCTGGCTTAGATGTATGTACACCCTAATCACAATTCTAAAATCCTTGCCCTGCAATTCACTGTATCTTGGCACTGGTTTTTCCTCTTCCCCATTTACTTTCATTACCTTTTTATTTTCAATTAAACCTATTATTTTCAGGTAATTGTAGATTCACACGCCCTTAAGAAACAATATTCTTCATCCAGCTTCCCCCAATGGTGACATTTTGCATAGCTATAACACAATATCAAAACCAGGAAACTGGGCTTAATGCCTTTTGTTTACTCTCAGGCACTAGGGATTTTTGTGGGGTGTTTTTGGCTGTGCCATGTGGCATGCGGGGTCTTAGTTCCCCAACCAGAGATCGAACCCATGCCCCTTGCACTGGGAGCATGGAGTCTTAACCACTGGACCACCAGGGAAGTCCCGGCACTAGGGATTTTTAAAATTGGGAGTTGAGGAATCGCATTAGTTATCACATTTTTAAGATTTCTAATCAGATTAACCAGGTAGCAGATAAGGGTCCAAACAAGAGGAAGAGACGTGGCTTCTCTGGGAGGAAAGAGTTCCTAAGGCCTCCAGCTCTGTAATCTCTAACACAGGGATCAGAGAAAGTCAGTTTACAATGTGTAATGATATGTCTTTATTTCATCAACAGAAATGGTGTCTAGACAAAATTCAGTTAACACTAGCAATTCAACTGAGTTTTTTTTTTTGCACAATAGTATATTTACAATGAGTAAATGAAGTTTCAATTCATTAGTTCGTAGCAATGCTTTTTTTTTCCCCAAAAAGGTAAAAATTCTTAGTTACAGAGAATAAGCATCAACAGCCATTTCATTTTTTACAATTAAAAACCACAAGAAAAACCACAATCACTTAGAAAATAAAGACAAGCCTAAGAACTAGTACAATAAAATGATGCATTGAATTAAGTTACATTAATCGCATAGAATCTGTGTAAAAAGTATGTAGAAAAACACCTGATGTAACCTGTTACAGTCGTTGACCAGTTATGAGAGGTACAGAGGGTTATACAGGTAGATATGTGTGAAAACTGTCCGTATTGTTTGACCTGGGGAGGAAGAGGAGAGGGGCTGCAGCCCCTTGCATACACTGAGAAGACCCTGTTTTGAATATGGCCTCTGGAGTTTGTAAGGCATAGATTAGAGGTGCACTTGCATCAGACTGGTTCTGGAACAAATTCTCACGGGCCCTTTGGGCCTCACAAGCAAAGGTGGTGCTTGCCTTGAATGGCTCACCGCGTCTAACCAGCGCCCGAAGCTCCTGCATGCCTGTGGAAGCTTCCCGATCACACTAGAAGTGGCAGGTCTTTTACCTCGGCGCATGAACGGGCATCCCAGCATTTACACGTGCGAAATGCATTGTTAGGACTCATGTGGAGGTCACCCCTCTGTCTCCAGACATGTTTTGGTAGAAGACTTAGCATCAAACTGTAGGAAAAACCCTTTTTGTCCAAGTCCCTTCACTCTTTCCTGTCCCCACGGGAACGTTTGGCACCGCAGGGGAGTCTACCTGAAATGAAGGCTCTGGGTGCACTTCTGTGTCTAAGGAGGCCACTGTGTTATCTGAGGTCAGTCCACTGGAATGGAAAGGAAAGTCAGAGCTGTTTGTCCATTGCTTGAGAGTGCAATGCACACACCACGTCACAACAGGCAATCAAAGCTACGAAAGTGGGCCTCTGCAACCAAGTGGGTTTTCTTCACAAAATGGCAGCATCCTTTTCATATTACAATGAAAATGCACTGATATCCATGTGATATAAATATTATCTCCCAGGGTGGAGTGTAGGAAAATACTATACACTTTTCTTTGCAAGAAATGTTTTTGCACCGTCGGTTGAATAATTTATCCTCCGTCTGCCACAATAGGTCTTTTCTATGTACAAAGACTATTTGCACGCAGTTTTGTGTACAAATATATTCTATTCTACAGCATCCGTCTTGGATGCCTGGGTCAGGAGATGGCTCGGGCTGTATTTGGCACACACAGCTTGAACACAATGACCCCATGCACACAGACTGCCCGCACGAATGCCAACTCCACAAAGACGTTGATCTGAGGACTGACTCGCCAGGAACTGAACCTACAAAATCCTCAATTTGGGGACGAAAGACCAACTCATGGTCCAGTGAGCAGCTTTATTCTTTTTCTTTTTAATCTTTTGGCCGTGCTGTGTGGCATGTGGGATCTTAGTTCCCTGACCAGAGATTGAACCCGTGCCCCCTGCATTGACAGTGCAGAGTCTTAACCACTGGACCGCCAGGGGAGTCCCAGCTTTATTTTTTAAAAAAAAAAAAAAAAAAAAGTATGTTTCTTTGCCTATTTATAGTGATTTGAGGACAAAACTTGATTCTGGCTGCCTTCTTGATCGGCAACTCCTCCAACCATTGCTAAGCACTGGTGGCACCGTTTGAAGTCATGTATTAAGCGGCTCCTAGTTGGAATGGGGTATAATGTATAGAACTAGGTAGCTAATAGGGTTTTGAAAGAGCTTTGCAGGCTTTTACACATTTTGGGAGGATTATGCTCATAGCATGTGGATCAGCTTGAAGGGGCAGGATTCAGTGGTTTCTTAGAAGGCGTAACATTTTCACACCTTTGTTTGTTTCTTCTTTAATGGCCATCATAAAGCATTAAAAGAGAAAGTGTAGGTTTAGACCTCTTGATGGTACACTGGACTTCACAGTGTGCCCACCTGGCTTTTAGCAGTCCCCTCATACAAGTCCTGTTGCTGGTCCCTGCCTTCCTTTTCAAGGAGAAGTGGCAGTTGACGTACTAATCACCAGCCTTTTTTTTTTTTTTTTTTTTTTTACTTCCTTGGGAAAGCAACACAAGGATTAAATCCAAAATCATAGTGCATCTTAAAAGCAGCATACCTTTAGAAAGACAGTGAATAAATTACTTGTACACTATACAAAATAACATTTCCTAGTGCAGCATCACCTCTGACGCCTGAGTCATTGTTAGGGAACCCAGAAGAGAAGGAGCAGGTGGGCTAGTAACTTTGCCAGCTCTATCTTTGTTCGTTTTTGCAACAGTTTTGTTCCAGAATCAGTATGTCATGAAGTTCTTTTATTCAAGGCACCCCCAGATAACGAAAAGAAACAGACACATACGGCAAAGCATGCACCTGCCCAAGCCTGACCAACCTGAACGAAGTGAGGTTGTCCGGAGACATAAGTAGAACAAAGGCAGATCCGACGGGAGGACTAGTTTCAGGCGGATGTTAACTAGCCACAGGGCCACCTCCACTGTCCCCGTTCCAACAGCCCATGCCTGACCCAGCCACCTGGAGACACAACTCGCCTGTCGCAGGGACCCTCCTGAACATTCTGTAGCTGGAAGAGTCCTTTATATCTGTAAGGATGGACCCTTAAAGATACCACTAAATGTCACCATGCCATGCAGATGCTATTCCTTGCTGTTAATTTGCTTTCCTCTTTCAGAAAAGACACGAGTTGCACTAAGGGATCCCAGGGAAAGGAGACAGGCTGGTTTTTAAAATTCCACTTGAGGCAACTTGGACTCTGGTCCCCAGCTAGTCCTCCCTTTGAATCAACCCGGAAATAATCTTGACAAGCACATGGTTCGGAGCCGTAAGAGACACAGACGCGTCACGTCAACAATTGCACAAAGCCAGTCGCTTGTTCCTGGTCGATAGTGAACCAAATCCCAATAACTTGTTTACATCTCTAAGAAATCGAAAGACAGTTTCTCCAGCAGTGTTTTTAACCAGTTCCCACGGCCAGAGTGGCAGGGGTGTGACTGGGGCAGAGGAAGAAACGCGAGGCAGGGGCTGGTGGGAGGAGACTGTGGGCTGAGTTAGCAGGGCGGGGATTAGAGGACACCCCTCCCCCCCCAGCGGGAGGCCTGCCACACAGGACAACAGAACGGGGACGGCACGAATGGGACCACGACTACCAGATGCACATGTGTTGGTACCAGGGTCAGTCACGCCAGCGGGCTGGTTTAGACCTTGTTACGATATGAGCAGAAAACATTCCTTTTTCCAAAGAAGAGGAGGTCACTTAAAAAAGGCAACAAGAGAGTTAAAAAACCAAAAAAATACTGTTGGCCGACTCTTCTACCAGAACACACGCCTGTGATGGATCACGTGATTCACAACGAGTTTAAATTCGAGCTGTCACCAGTATTTCCCAAAGGCAAACCTCACGGTGAAGCACAGAACTCTTCTACTAGGCCAAGAAATCCCAACAGCCACAAGAAAAACGGTACCTCCAACTCAGAGCTGGATCACAGTCTGTCTCAGACGAGCACGCACCATACATACACACGTGAGGAAAAACAAAAACCCAGAGGCAGGTTTTAAAAGTGGAACTATTTTCAAAGAAAAGCCTTTTTTTTTTAATCCTACCGCATGAACCAACAAATTTCTGGCATTCATACATATTTAAACATTTAGCACTAATATTTGTACAGAAAAAAGTTAATACTAAAACATATGTTACTATGATTTCACTTTTCGCCTACGTCATATACTAATTTCCCCTTTTACATGCAGCTTTAATATCTTCCAAACAATGGCACAAATAAAGAAACAAAATCAACCACCTAGTCCCCACTGCCCACCACCCCATCCCCACATCAGACTGTTCAGGACTTTTCCTGCAGCCGGCCCGGAGGAGGGAGGGAGCTGATCTCTCCCCTGCGCCGGCTGTGGCATCCGGCACACCTTCCTGTAAACGTGGCCAGGGGCCAAGGTGCCCCCTGAGCCAAGGGAAGCTGCTCTCTGTGGGTTGCAAGCCAACTAGTTTTGCAGCAAGAGAAGGAAATGATCATCAGGTGAGGGTAAGGTGTGTGCCTGGTGAGTGGGGGGCAGGGAGGGCTCCTGGCCACGTCGTGTCCAAAGCCTCAGAAAGAAATCTGCCTTCGGACTAGAGAAGGGTGGAAAAATCTCAGAATTCAACTCAAAGCATTTGGAGAAAGAAGGGAGAAAGAAATGCTTTTGCCTGCGTCAGGGACAGACCTCAGGCTAACATCTGTCCTGCTCTCTCCTACTCTGGGCCAGCTGCGTTAACCCCAGGACGGCCACCTAAGGGCGGCACCCCCAGGGCTGTGATTCAGACCCCCTCAGGTGAGTCCCTGGCGGGAGGCAGGTCCTGGGCTGGGAAGCTGGCTCGCTGAGCAGCCAAGTCGTTCGACGGAGAAGTTCCTACTATCCTATGCTTCCGAGAGCAAGCAGAGGCCTGGGGAAGTGTTGAAATGAATGGGACTTACTCCCGGGCTGAGAAAACAGTTCTAACTTGCTATTTAGGAGCCAATGCCTGCTGAGTTCTGGTACAAAATCACGATTCCTGCTGTTTCCATGCGCTTTTGAGTGAGACGTCCAAACTCTTTCCCCACTTAGGAATCTGGACGTCCAGCATCAACTCTGAACTCTGCGTTTAAACTTTGCTTAGGAAAAGGTGGGGAGGAGGTGAAATATAAAAATATTCAAGCAGATTATTGTCTACATCCTAGGATGGATTCATTATTTGGCAAGATTGTTTTTCCTACATAATTATCACCTGAGTGCTTTTTTTTAATTAGCTAACTGTTTTACTTTTTTAACTAAAAGCAAAGAATATACAGTTTACTTGAGTTATACTGAAGTGACAACTTCATTTAAGAAAATAGGTTTGACCCAAAACTCAGTGCAAGTGGCAAAGTTGACCTTGACTGTACAGTATCTGCAAGAAAAAACCAAACCCACGATACTCAACTGGCACCACCTGATGGTGCCCAAACCAAACCAAACAAACAAAAGAAGGTCTGAAATAAAACCTCAAAGAAAGCTTCCAACATTGAATTCTGTCCATAAATAAGCACAACTTGAAAGTGAACTGTGAAGCAAGGAAAACGACCATCTTAACAATTACAAACTAGTTCTAGCGTCAGAGACAAAAGAAGAGGAATGTTGGAACCTGTTTATAAACGAGAAACGAAGTTTCCAGTTTTAGGATGAGAAAATTGAGGCATGCAGGACTTTTGCATATGGAGAGAGATATATATTTTATATATATATTATATATAATATGTACAGTCTAGCTATAAAACTTTGATGTGTATAGAAGCTGTCTTCAATGAAAAAAATTGAACATTCAGAAGAAATTCCTGAGATAGGGTTTGTGACATGGGCCACTGAGAAAAAAAATCCGTGGTTGGGTCCTAGAGGTGTTATAGTCTATCCCTGTTAAGACTGAAATGAACCCACAGACAGACAGCATCATCACTGTCGTCTTTCCTTGCCTGAGCAAGGGGTAGCACCATCGTGAAGGTAACTATATATCGCTCCTGCTTGAAGGGAGGAGAGAATACTTGGAAACAGTATTGCTGCTAAGACTGCTGTAGTGTGCACCAAATTCCTTCTTGGTTCTTCCAGACGACAGACAAACGGCACCGCAGGCTGACCCATGGACACCTGGGTGGGAGAGGGTTGAGAATTAGGAGGCAGGCCGTCACTAGGTGTAATCTTTCCTGGGCTGTTCATCGGTTGTACACTTATCAGTCATTTCCTGGCAGAAGTCCACGGTCACCGTTTGGCTCCTGGGTTCCAGAGGAGGTCCTCTGTCTGAGAAGGTTCCTGGGTCAGTGCCTTCCAGCCTCCGAGCAGAAGTACAGTTCTCTGAGGCGCTGCTGGGCGCCCATGGGGGCCCGGGGGCCGCTGTGCCCTGCTCCAAGCAGCAGGGCACGCTTTCCTCCACCGCACACTGGGGGGCGGCAAGGTTCTGCTCCACGCCCAAGGGCACGGGGTTCATACCGGAGGCTGTGGGGAGACCCATGGGTCTGAGGACAGGGCAGTACCGATGCAGGGCCTGGATCTGCTCAGGGCTCTGGATATCTCTGCAGACTTCCTGGGAAAGGCAGGAGAAGTTGTCCAGCAGTTCCCCCATGCATGCTTTCAGCTGATTCCTCTCTGACAACAGCTTCTCTTTCTCACACACCTGAACAGAAGAAAGAGAAAAGGCCTGATCCAGCCTGAATGGGAGGACCCAGCATCCTGTTTTCTGGAGCTTTTCTTTTTAAAAAAATTTTAACAGGTTTATTGAGGTTTAATTTACATGCCATAAAATTCATTAATTTCAAGTATGAAACAATCAATGATTTGTAGTCAATTTATAAAGCTGTGTAACCATTCCATGATACAATTTTAGAACAGTCCCATCACCCCAAGAATCTCTTTCACTTCCACTGCAGTCAGTCCCCATGCTTACCCCCCGCCTCAGGCAACCACTCACCTGCAATCTATCTCTATAGATCTACCTTCTCTGGAATTTCATATAAATGGGATCATACAAGCCCACTTCATTATTTCTTTTCTATTCTCTTTCAAATTCTTTTCCCATTTAGGTTATTACAGAATATTGAGCAGAGTTCCCTGTGCTATACAGCAGGTTCCAGGGCTTTTCCAGCGTTGGTTTTTGCATCCTACATTATAGTGTAACTCAGAAATGACTAGGTCAGGATCTAGAAACTTGAAAGATGAGAGCCTGGACACATACTTCTGCCAAGTCTCCCATCTGAGCAGCCCATCCAGATGTGCCACTGACCCTGACACCTTCCCCGTGGTAGCTTCTTTTCATGCCTCTCTGAGGCCCAGCCGAGTGACCAGCAAAATCACCACCAACCAGAAAACTGCAGAGAATCAAGGTTCCAGTTTCCTGGAATTTGGGGTGTGCAGAGAATCCATTGGAAAACTCTCAGTCCCAAACCTTGTAGTTGAAAATCTCCCCCAAATGCATTAGGTTGCGATTTCTGAAGGTCAAAAAACAGTCCATCAGTTCCAACTATATGACATTCTGTAAAAGGGCAAACCCATAGAGATAGTAAAAAGATCAGTGTTTGCTAAGGAGTGGGGTGGGGGAGGGAGGGATGAAGAGCTGAAGCACAGAGGATTTTTAGATGAAGCTACTCTATGTCACTGTCATGGTGGATACATGCCATTCATTATACATTTGTCCAAACCCATAGAACATACAACACCAAGAGTGAACCCTAAGGTAAATTATGGACTTGGAGTGATTACGATGTGTCATTATAACTTCATCAGTTGTAACAAACGTACCACTCTGGGGAGGCTGTGAGTGTGCAGAGGTAGAGGGCAGGTGGGAACTCTGTATTTTCCCTTCAATTCTGCTGTGAACCTAAAACTTCTCTGAAAAAAGCAAGTCTATTTAGAAAAAAGACAATGAAAATTGCAAAAAAAAAAATCAACCATCAGCAGTTTCACATGATTCAATCCTATACTTCCCTGATGGCGCAGTTGTTAAGAATCCATCCACCTGCTAATGCAGAGGACACGGGTTCGAGCCCTGGTCCAGGAAGATCCCACCTGCTGTGGAGCAACTAAGCCCGTGCATCGCAACTACTGAGCCTGTTCTCTAGAGCCCGTGCACCACAACCACTGAAGCCCACGCGCCTAGAGCCCGTGCTCCACAACAAGAGAAGCCACCGCAACGAGAAGCCCACGCACCGCAACGAAGAGTAGCTCCCGCTCGCCGCAACTAGAGAAAGCCCGTGCGCAGCAACGAAGACCCAACGCAGCCAAAAATAAAAATAAATAAATTTATTTTTTAAAAAATCCTATATCAGTAGGCTCTCTGGCCTCTGTAGCTGATGGACTGAACACAATGGCACAGATGGCTGGGGACTGTGCAGTGAGTCCCAAGACCAGTTCTCTCTGGACACAGGAAGCAGGGACAGAGGTGAGAAGGCTGAGCCCTAGAGTACCAGCCCAGGGTTCTGAGATATTCTCCTTAGAGGAAACCCCACATAAGCTCTTGTGTTACTAAAATTCATCACCCCATCAGAGAGGTGAATTTAGCCACCACAGAGGAGACTGATGGAGGTTTTCCCATAACTAGCTGTGTGAGGAGAGAAGAGGAGGATGCCCCGTGAGGTGCACGCAGTGAAATGGATGGAGAAACGGGACATCTGAAGCGCTGTGAAGTGAGTCCTCACACTTTGCAAGGGTGCGCAGGAGAGATGAGAGGATGCAAGACGATGGGAAAAAGAAGGGGGGAGAGGGAGAGAGAGAGAGAGAGAGAGAGAGAAGCAAACATACCAGTGGGTCTCCTACATGGGAGGTGCACGTGCCGAAAGACGAATGCAATCTGGCAGACAGTGTGGACATGTGTGTCGGAGACAGAGATTTACACGGGGAAAGGGCACCTGCTAAAATATTTATAAATTTATCAAGAAAACATGTTTTAAAAATGAAAAATAAACAGATGTACAAGTGCAACTCGAGAGGAATACATTTCGCAAGTTTGCAAAAGCAGAGTGAGTGGCGTGCTGGAGACCGCGTGGGTGCGGGCAGGAGCGAGTGGGCGCGGGAGCCGGGCCTCGCGGGGCGGGACCAGACTGTCCCCGCCCACCGGGAAAGGGCGCCACTCCCCAGAGCGGGGGCGGGTGTGGAGTATAACACATCCGGAGGGCTGGCGAAGAGAAGAAATCTTACACTCGTGGCTGTGCAGCTTGGACCTCCTTACCTGGACCTGCAAGTCTGCAAAATGGGAGGCAACACCAGCCCCAGGAGGGATCGCGGTCTCCATTCTGCCACATCATCCTGGCCAAGCCACCCACCCCTCCACGTCCACTGATCTACGAAAGGTCCTGGGCCACTTTCTAGGGGGAAGAAGATGAAATGCTGCACGTGACAGGCTTTTGGTTCTCTGCAGGAAAGGCAGTATAAATCAAGGCCTCGGTTGAGAACAGGATGCTCTAAGTCACAGGTGCCCATCGATGAGCACGCGACACTCTCGTTCAGCAGGGAAATGCAGCACATTACTCAAGGGGTTTCCAAAAAAGCAGGGGGAGAAATAGGAGACGCCTTCTTGGTTTCTCAACCGAACAATATTAGCAAAGGGCTTTAGGTATCTGCTAGGGGTATGGCTTAGACTTTCCTATTTGCTCAGTATTACAAAATTACACAGGGAAGAGTGCTAATTACAAAAAATCAGGCGTTTCTCAAATATGGATGATAATAGTTATTCTCACACCTGAAAAAGAGTGTTGGGCCGAATTACTATAGACATGTGCTTAAGGCCCTGAAACCTTATACCCAGCAGGCTCATCCTTGCTTGGGTCCCCACTTAAGCCCAGCAGGCTTTCCAAAGACCCACACTCATCGGCAGCAATGACTTGCTTCCTTATGTTGGCTTAAGTTAAACATTTTTGTTGCTGTTGAAACAACATTAAAGGGCTTCCCTGGTGGCGCAGTGGTTGGGAGTCCGCCTGCCGATGCAGGGGACGCGGGTTCGTGCCCCGGTGCGGGAAGATCCCACATGTGCAGAGCGGCTGGGCCTGTGAGCCATGGCTGCTGAGCCTGCACGTCCGGAGCCTGTGCTCCGCAACGGGAGAGGCCGCAGCGGTGAGAGGCCCGCGGACCGCCAAAAAAAAAAAAAAAAAAAAAATCAAAACCAACAACATTAAAGAAAAATTTGAAGGAAAGAAGGAATTTGTAATCTCATGACTCAGTCACAATTTCTAATACATTTTAGGGCAACAGACATTTCCTGAGAGGCTTCTCAAGACTTGTCTTGTTGTGAGGAACCTACAGTCTAGGGCCAGGGCTGAGGAGACAGGCATATACACAGATAATGCAAGACTAATGTGGTAAGTATGAAGCCAGAGGTCAGATCAGGGCCCTGAAGACAGGTGCTCAGCTTCACCAGGGACTCAGGAAAGGGGCTTTTTGGAGAGGTGAAAGTAAACTGACTCTTAAGGAACAAAGGATGTAGTCAGAGAAAAAAAACAGTCGAGGACTGTCCGAGGTAGAGGAGAAATAGCAGAGGCATGAGCACAGAGGTAGAAACAGCAGGAGATGGGGCTGAGGGGAAGTGCATCCAGTTTGATTTTATTGGGGGTCCAGTTCCAAGAAAGGAGAGGAGGGTGATGCTGGAGGGTAGACCGAATCACAGAGAACACAGTGCATCTTGCTAAGGAGCTTGGCCTTTATTTTGTAGGTGATGGCAGCCGCTGAACATGGGCACATTTCCCCTGCTTGGTTGGTGTTAATTACATTAAGAGAGAAAAAAAAAAAAAGACCCCGAGGTCCAGGACTATCTTGATAACAGGTAACATTTACTTCGGCTTCTCAAATGTCTTATTTTGCTCTTAGGTTCCCGTTAGGACAACGGCTTACCAGGAGGCAAAGGACCGCCACGTATAGCCTGAGGACCCAAGCTTAGATCATGACCACAGTCCGTGGGCTCCCTCTTCTTCAGCCTGACACAGACAGGGCACGTGGGATGAGTTTCCAGGATTTGGCCGGCAGAAAGGCTGAGCTGAATGAAGTTGGCGTTAATTGCCTTCAAGGGTACAGTCAGGAGCCAGAGGCCACCTGGATTTACTTCCTGCAGCTTAAGGTTGCTTATCAAGGAGAAGGGAGTGCAGAGCTCTGAGTGAGGGGGAGGCGTGAGAGATGGGAGATTATTCCCTGAGACAAAATACTCTCAGGCACAGGGAGGAGGTGACAGCCACTTTGAGGCAGAATTCAGGACCCTGGGGCTGTGAAGGACTTCAAGAGATCACGTGGCTGAGCGACCCCTGGTGGTAGGCTGGTGTCCTGCTTCTAACCTACACTCCTCCATGTCCATGGGAGGTGGGAGAAAGCAGTGCAAATAAGATTTGGAATCAGGCAGCTGGGTCTGCATTCAAGCTCTGCCACATAGTGGGGAGTTACCTAACCTCTCTGCACTCTGGTTTCCTCCTTTGTAAATGGAGATAAAGTAGAACCTAAATCATAGGGTTGATGTGAGGATTACATGTGATCACCTACAGAAAGAGATTAGAATAATATCTGGTCCACATATGCATGCAGTAAATGTTAGCTCTCAGCACATGTTGAATGGAAAATAAAAAAGAAGCACCTCTAGGGGAGGGGAGGAATGGGAGTTTGGGATTAGCAGAGGCAAACTATTATATATAGAATGGATAAACAACAAGGTCCTACTGTAGAGCACAGGGAACTATATTCAATATGCCGTGACAAACCATAATGGAAAAGAATATGAAAAAGAGTATATATATGTATAACTGAGTCGCTTTGCTGTACAGAGAAATTAACACAACACTGTAAATCAACTATACGTCAATACATTTAAAAAAATATACGAATGGCTAAAAGATATAAAATACTGACAAACAATCACACACCTGCACAGACACACGCATTACAGATATAAAGCTATTATTTTTGTTGAGAACTCGTTTAAAAATCAACTCGAACTTCCCTGAACGGTGGCCTTCTCTCTACCTCTCTGGCCTTCGCTACTGTAACTTTGCATCAGCCCCGGTCACTCCAGGTTGCTGACAGCAAAGGGCGGGTCAACTCACCAGTTTGCGGATTTCACATTCTAAGTTCTGAATACAGTCCAGCTTCCTCTTGCGGCAGCGCTGGGCCGCGATGCGGTTCTTGCTGCGCCGGCGGACGTCGTGAATGAACTCTAACTGCTCTGAGGTTAGCTTGTGCATCTTAATCATCATCTGGAAATCATTCCTCGGGAGATCTGTGATTTGATCGACAGGAAAGGGAAGTTTGACCTGGAACCAAGAATAACAGAACGTGATTATGGCAGCTGGATTTTTGTTTTCATTCTGGCAGGTGGAACATCAAAAATTGGAAAAACCTCCTTTTTACAATGACCAACTACTCTGAAAACGACTGAAGCAGGCAGTGATTATTCTTTCCTGTTTCAAAAATAAATAAGATGTAATATTCGGATAATCAAACAGAATGTAAGTACACACTTTATAATGTGGTTGTTATTCCTGAGATCTTTGAAGCAAACAGCATGGAAAATATTGGAAAATGTATACATTGCCATTGCTACAGCACTTGTGTAAGAAGGGCTCTATAGGTAGTTGAAACCTACTCCCATTGAGTCTCAACTCAGTAAAATGACAATTTGTAGACAGACATCAACTGAAGAATCATCTAAAACACTTGAATGAAGAGAGCACTGCAAACCTTGAAGATGCTGGAAAGATGAAACAGTCAGTGTAATCTGTAGTTACAACAGCATAAGGGAGACATAGGGAAAGAACCTGGAGGGGCTATACCAGTATGATCTAGGAGTTAGAACTGGGCTTTAGTCCTTCCTGCCAGACGTGAGACTGCAGGCTGGTTACTTTACTTCTCTGAGCCTCAATTTCCTCATCTGCAAAACTGGGGCACGCTTTTTAGTTGCACGGTGCTATACACCCATTAGGGACTTTGTATTTTTGGAAAATACAATGGCCAACCCTTCTCACATTTTCTTTTACAACGTGATGTTGACCTTCCTCAGTCAAGAGGTGGGATGCGTGTTCCTGCCTCTTGACCCATACAATGCAGCGGGAGTAATGGTGTGTAACTTCTGAAGCTATATCATAAAAGCTGTGCAGCCTCCCCTTAGGCCTCTTAGACTGTGGTCTCTGGAGGACACCAGCTGCTGAGCCTCAAGGACACTCAAGCAGCCCTGTGGAGAGCCCCACGTGGAGAAGAACTGAGGCCTCCAGCCAACAACCAGCATCACCTCACCAGTCACATGAATGAGCCACCTTGGACATGGATCCTCTGGGCCCAGGCAAACCTTCAGGGATTGGCCCCAGACAACATCTGACTTCAACCCCATGAGATATTCTGAGCCAGGAGTGCTCAGATGGGCCACTCCTGAATTCCACACCCATAGAAACAGTGAGAGATGTTAAATGATTATCATTGTTTGAAGCCACGAAGTTTTGGGGTGATTTGTTATGCAGCAACAGATAACCGATGCAGATACTATCAGAAAGAGTCCTACTTTCAAGCTCTTGACAAATCAAGGCAGGTAAGCGTCATCCAAAGAGAGGACACTAGTCTTTTAAGAGATGGATCTATGTTCTCCTTATATTCTGTCACATGCTTCTTTACAACCCTGTGGCAGTTTGAAATCTTTCTTGGGAAAAGAACTGCTGTTCTTGTGGGCTTCCTCAGTACCCACAAGGTAGAGAACACAGGCCTGCACCTTCCATCAGTCTGCCATCGCCCTCTTCAAGACTACTGACGAGGACTTAGAGACTGAACTTATGGTTACCAGTGGGGAAGGGTGGAGGGGAGGGATAGTTAGGGAGTTTGGGATTGACATATACACTCTGCTCTATTTATATATTTATTTTTTTTAAAAAAAAGAATTTTATTTACTTTGGCTGCGCCAGGTCTCTTAGTTGCGGCATGCATGTGGGATCTAGTTCCCTGACCAGAGATCGAACCCAGGCCCTCTGCATTGGGAGTGCAGAGCCTTACTCACTGGACCACCAGGGAAATCCCTACATACTGCTATATTTAAAATGGATAACTAACAAGGACCTACTGTATAGCACAGGGAACGCTGATCAATATTCTGTAACAACCTAATTGAGAAAAGAATTTGAAAAAGAATAGATACATGTATATGTATAACTGAATCACTTTGTTGTATACCTGAAACTAACACAACATTGTTAGTTAATGAACTATACTCCAGTATAAAATTAAAAAAGTTAAAAAAAAGACTCCTGACAAGGCAGAGACTTGAGGGGTCAGTTCTGGTCCTGCTCAGAAGCTTCTGGAAGAGGAAGATTGCATGTTGCTTGGCCAAGAGACAGTGTTTCCCTGCTCGGACGGCTGAACTCCCGCTTACACTAGCGTCTGCTTTAGGTGGACCAGCAGATGGCACTATAAACCTAAACTTCCTTCAGGAGCCAGGCCAGCGCTGTCCAATGCAAACGACGTGAGCTGCGTGTGTGATTTTTACATCTTCTACTAGCCACGTTAAAGGACGTGAAAAGAAACAGGTGAAATTAATTTTAATAATATATTTAATTGAACCCAATGGAGCTAAAATATTTTCAACATGTAATTAACATTAAAAATTATTGAGATACTTCACCTTTTGGGGGGTACTAAATTTTCAAAATCCGAAGTGTATTTTACACTTGGGGGTTCATTACAATTCAGATGAGCCTCGTTTCCAGGGCTCAGTAGCCACGTGTGACGTATGCCTCCTGTACTGGACAGCACAGCTCTAGAAGACGGAACAAGTGGACTCGAGTGAACTTCAGTAACCAGAGAATCAGACTGGCAGGTCTGGGCTTAATTGATCAAAATATTTTGGGGTGAAGAAACCAGGTCCTCGTTACTATTCAGAAGCTGCAGCGTTATGTCTGGGTTGTTCAGGGGAGTGAGAGGGAGATATTTTATCCTAAGCTCAGGCTTTTGCTTTGGTTGCATCAGATGCAGGCAGACATGAGTCTGGATCCTGGCATTTGTGTCTCGTTAATCCCCAGGCACAAAGGCAATCCTACTAAAGATCTGCCTTCCTGCGGCTGGGTGCAATGGCTTAGTCAGGTTACTTCATAGCTCTGAGCCTGTTAGACGTGGCATTTGCTGAAGGATCCCAGTGGGTGCTCTGACTGAACTTCCATAGGGCGAACTCTGTCCCATGACACCTGTCAAATTCTGGCCCAAGAGAGCAGAATCGCAACAGTGCACATGACACCATGCTCGGCTCAGCCCTGCTTTGGCCGCTAATGACGGGCAGTCAGGACAAACAGCTCCTTGTTTATGGACCCGGGAAAGGGCTTTGTCCACAGGCTGTGTTTGCACAGGGCTTATAATGATATGAAAGAATGTTTGATTTCCCTTTTATACCCTTTGGATAACAAACAGACACTCAGATCCTGGATGGTACCTAAATAACACAGAGGTCTGTCTGTTGGGGACACGGATGTTTCCACACCAGACAGGAGGCTTGTTTGCACAGCAGGGGTTACAGCACTTCGGGCTTCATGGCGTCTCCCCCTCTGCTGACAACAAAGCAATTCTGCTTCTGCTGTACAGTGTGTTTACTTATTTTCAGACAGAATATATACCTATAGTTCAGGCCACAGGGAAAGTCAAAAGGCCTTCTATACCAAGAGCTACTGTATTTTAAATCCACCAGACAGCAAACGTAAAACACTACGGAAACAGGACTGAGGTTGACAGGAAAGAGGAAAAATCAACAATGCTAGTTTCAAAGTCCTTGAAGCAAAAGGCCATATAACATTTCAGCAGAGCTGTTGCAACTCAAGCTGCTTTGCAAAGAGGTCAAAGGAAAATCGTCAGCTATACACTTTCTTCCACATGAAGAAAAAAAGAAAAAAAAAGCCCAAACCCCAGCTACTCTTGTTTCTTTCGAAAAGGTGCTGCTACCCTTCTAGCTAGGGAGAACTTACCCCAGCTACCAAAGGGAAGCCCCTGACTGTTCTTGGAAAGGCACAGTGGGAAACTCACCACACCTATTTGTTGATTTCAGGGTAGTAAGTTCCAAGCTGATGGGCATCTTCCCCGGAGATGAACGGCAGCTGCAGACCCATTATGGAGCTGGGAGAACATTCCTTTCCCAGGCTGGCAGGCACCCACGTAGTCCCCAGATGGGCTCAAAAGTCAGCTAATGTGACTTGGCCTTGGACCTTGAGAAGGCTGAGGCCCTCCTGCCTTTCTTCTGGCAAATTCTTAGAACCCAATGATTCCTCCAGGATTTTACTTCTCGGAGGTAGCTTAGTTTTCATTCCCGGGACCCTTGTAAACAGTGAGGTGAGAAGATGGAGAGTCCAGCCAATCACCACCACCACCACTCGGCAATCACACGCGAGTGAGGCTCAGCGTAGAGACACAGAAGGCTGGCCAGGCTGCTTAGAAGGGCAAAGGCCCGAGGGGTCCGGGGTGCCGATGTCTCTCTAGACAGGTGCTTGCCGCCGCTTGGGTTCTCAGTGGAGACTCACTCCGAGAGTCAGGCAGCCTCAGCCTGTCTAATCTGCTCTGTTGCTGTCATCCTGGCCCCAGCACGGTACTCACTCTCCTCTCTCTGGGGCACAGCAGGAGGAACAGGGCAGAAGCTGTTTTCAGCCGGTACCCGTCCTGGCTGGCTCAGTAGTGACCAGAGGAGGGGATTAGACCTCCTGGGAGCTCCCTGAAATGAGTGGTCCCTGCAGTGCCGAGGTGTCTCTGGCCCTAGGGGCTGACAAAAGGTGGGAAGATGCTGTGGCATCTGGACAGTGAAAGAAACCTAAGTATTCCTCCTTGGGGGCCCGAGCAGGGGATGCTGCTGGCTGGACCCCAGGTGCTTGTGCTTCTTTCTCACCAGACAGAAATCAGCTGCTCCCTTTCTCTCTCCTGCCAACAACTACCCTGTTGCTGCCGCCAAAACCACATCCCCTCTCTCCCAGTAAAACAAAAATACCATTTAAAAATTGTACGAGAAATATATAACTTCTAGCAGAAAATTCAATTATGAGACAATAGAGGAGAATAAAATTTCCGCACCCAAACAATGACTCTCCTGCTCTGGTGGACTTCCCCGTGATCTTTGTTTCCTCTGTATACTTTTTACAGGGTTGCAATCAGACAGCACAATGGCTACCTCACCTCACCATGCCTCTCAACACACATCTCACTCACCTGGTGTCTTTGGTGTGCTGGATGGGGGCTATTGGTGAAGCAGGACAGAGACGCAGGTGTTGCAGAAAAAGGCGAAAAAAAGCACCTCTTTCCTCTAGAAATCCCAGCGGAAGCTTGGTGGTCAATCTTCTTTCCTATCTCCTTTCTTGGTTTCACTATTAGATGTTGAGTAGAAGCTACAGAAGTTGGATCCCTTAGCAAGTACCCTGAGGACCGGATGGTGCAGTCACCTCTCCAAAGCCTTTAACATTTATGCTCTTACAAGCCCCTCAGATCCCTGTGAGTTGTCTTGGGGACAAAGCAAGATGCCCATTGGGCTGACAATTCTAGTGCTGTTGGAATGGCAACAGCCAGCTCTGTGTCGGGCAGATGCCAGTGACAAAATCTCCCCTGCCAAAGACACACTTCCTGCACAACTGTCCATCTAACCTCTGTTCTTATGATCCAGTTTCTAAAACAAACACAGGACACCTGGAATTTAGCTGTGATGCTGCAATTACCTAGCTATGTGATCTCAGGCAAGTCTTTCCTTCTCTGTCCTGAAGTTCTTTGAGGATCTGGGAGTCAGAGGGAGATAATATCTGCCCTACTTAGCTGAGAGGATTGCTATGAAGAATAAAACTGGATAATAGATGGAGAAAGTGCTTTGAAAAGTTTGAATTGCCTTATGACTATGAAGTATTATTATTATTTTTTAAGGGAGAATTCTTTTTATTTATTTATTTATAATATTTATTTATTTGGTTGCGCTGGCTCCTTAGTTGTGGCATGCAAGTGGGATCTAGTTCCCTGACCAGGGATTGAACCCAGGCCCCCTGCATTGGGAGTGTGGAGTCCTATCCACTGCACCACCAGGGAAGTCCCATTATTATTAGTAGTAGTACTAGTAGTCGTTGTGGAGTATTAGTATTTCTGTTTATCAGCCCTATCTTTCTTTGTCACATAGTTTCTTCTTTCAGTCATACGATATGCTTTGCAGTTGCAGATGCTAAGAGTCTTTCTAGACAACGTGAAAACATTGTTTTAATTAGAAATATGGCTGACTTCTATGCTGCCCAGCGAGGTTTTCTTTCTAAATATTAAGCAGACCAACTACAGTTACTTGTAAAAAGATGCCTGATTCAACAAACCACAAAAACGACTGTAAACATTTTACATCCAACATATGTCTGGAAGCCAACATTTGGATGGGAGACATAGAGTCAGACACGGCTCTTCTGAAACATTTCTGTGTTTGCTCTGGACATTATTTCTCCCTGCCCCGACACATACACTAACATATACGTACGCACATCACCCTCATACACTTTCATCCCTCTTGACAGGAAGCACGTTAATCAAGCAAGTCCAGGACTTCCCTGGTGGCACAGTGGTTAAGAAACCACCTGCCAATGCAGGGATATACGGGTTCAAGCCCTGGCCTGGGAAGATACCACGTGCCGCGGAGCAACTAAGCCCATGCGCCACGACTACTGAGCCCGTGCACTGCAACAAAAGAGTAGCCCCCGCTCACCACAACTAGAGAAAGCCCACGCGCAGCAACAAAGACCCAACACAGCCAAAAAAATAAAATAAATAAAGCATGTCCAATTAATCAATGCTTTTGACTATGCAAATAAACTGTCTTCCTAGTGCTTCTTTATTAAAATCTACAGTTAATGCTTGTGGTACAAAACTATGTCACTAAGATGCTTACTTCTTGGCAAATGCTCATGACTCTTCTGTAATTTTCAAAATTTAAAAACGAACCTGTAAACCACAATGAGATATCACTTTACACCACTAGAACGGCTATATAAAAAAGATGGACAGTAACAAATGTTGATGAGGATGCAGAGAAATTGGATCCCTCATACATTGCTGGTAGGAATGCAAAATAGTTCAGTTACCTTGGAAAACAGTCTAGTAGTTCCTCAGAACGCTAAACATAGAGTTATCATAGGATTTAGCAATTCCACTCCTTGGTATGTAACGAAGAGAACTGAAACACATGTCTACAAGAAACCTGTACACAAATGCTCACAGCAGATAATTGATAATGGCCCCAAAGTGAAAATAACCTAAATGTCCCTCAACTGATGAACGGATCAACAAAACTGGTATATCTACACAGGGGAATATTACTCAGCGATAAAAAGGAGTGAAGAACTGATACATGATAATGTACCTGGTGGGTACATCAAGGGCAAGGAGGAACCTTGAAAACATGCTAAATGAAAGAAGCCACACACAAATGGCCACATATTGTAAGATTCCTTTGAAATGAAATGTCTAGACTAGGCAATCTATAGAGACAGAAGATGGTTTAGTAACGTCATGGGGTAAGGGAAGAGGGCAATGAGAAGTGATTGCTGCTGGATATTATGTTTTTTGGGGGGGTTATGAAAATATTCTGGGATTAGACACTGGTGATGGTCATACAACTTTGTGAATCACTGAAAACCACTGAACTGTTCATTTTAACAGAGTGAATTTTATGGTATATGAATTATATCTCGATTAAGAATCTGTGTGAGAATACAGAATAAAGAATACAGAGTAAAGAATCTGTTTGAATACAGAATTCAAACATTACAGAAATACATAGAAATTAACCTTTCCCTGTATTCCCTCTTGCCAACTTTGCCTCCCATTTTATCTTATTCTCTATACTGCTTTTATTATTTATGTTTCTTTATAAAGTAAACTGGGACCTTGTTATATATACTGTTTATGTTACCTTTTTCACTTAATATGACCTGTCCATTTTTTCATCATTGGAAGAAAAAAATTCCCAAGTTGGGGACTTCCCTGGTGGTCTAGTGGTTAGGACTTCATGCTTCCACTGCAGAGGGCACGGGTTTGATCCCTGGTTGGGCAACTAAGATCCCGCATGCCGTGCTGTGCAGCCAAAAATAAATAAATAAATAAAAATTCCCAAGTTGACTTTTTAAGTAAAACAGCAAACCCAGAAGTCATAAAGAAAAAGATTGATAATTTGATTACATAAAACTTAAATTTTTTTTTAAATGGAAAAAGACACTATAAAAAGTAGACAAGGAGAAGATATAGGATTAATATAAGAAAGGATTAATATTCCTATATTAAGGATTAAGGATCCTGTAAATTGACTAAAGTCAAACAACATACCCAAAAAGTGGACAGATGGCAAGTCCAGGAAAGGAAATACAAAATGGCGAATACACACAAGAAAGTTATCAACTTCACGAGAAGTCATGTTTTGCCCATCAGATTGGCAAAAACCAGAAGGACTGGTGACCACTCCTACTGGCAAGAACAGGGGGCAGTGGACATTCACAAGTTGCTGAAGGATATGTGAATTGCTACAACCTTTTGGGAAAGTAGGTAGGTAGTATTTAACAAATGAGTATAACCTTTAACCCATTTATGGGACTCTAACCCACAAAAATAAAAGCACCACATGTTCACAAGAATGTTTATTGCACCAATGTTTGTAAGAGGGAAAAAACTGGAAACCGGAATATCTGTTGATAGGTGATTTATGAGTCAATTGTGATTTATGGGAACCAGGGATATTAAAGAAGCATGTGTCAACCCTACACGATTGACCTAGAGGCACGTACACAGTAGACAGCTATGTGCAAAAAGCAAGTTGCTTAGTAATTACATGGCAAATGGTATTAAAATAAAACCCAAACCCCTGGAGATGCAAATGTGTGTTTGTAGATTGCTGTAGGCACAGAGAAAGCCTGCTAAATTTGGTATGTTAGGGGCTGGGTATGCTGTGATTGATTATTTTTAAAAAGGAACTTTAAAAAGCTGATTGTTGATAAAGGACAATATTGTGCTTATTTAAACTTTCCTCAAAGCTGGGGAATAGTTAGGATGAGAAGTCAACGCTGGTGAGATAGGAGAGTTAAGAGGGTGTAACTAGAAATCAGAATATAAGGTAGGTTAACACTTTTCTTTTGATCTAACATTTTGGGTCTTTACAGAGGAAGAGAGACTGGGAGGAAGGCAGGACCCGTCAGTCTGAAGTACTGAACAGGTGGCTGGCTGGAGGTGGAAACTCTTCTTTTTTGAATTTTATTTATTTTTTGGCCATGCCGCACGGCATGCGGGATCTTAGTTCCCTGACCAGGGATCGAACCCGAGCCCCCTGCAGTGGAAGCACAGAATCTTAACCACTGGACCGCCAGGGAAGTCCCCTGGAAACTCTTTTTTTTTTTGGTTTCTGGCTCTGGCATCTCTTTGGGGTTCACTTGGAAGAGAAGTCACCTGGAACCTTACACAAGAGCAGATCAGGGAAGAATCAGCCCAGGAGATGTTGACTTCTGGATCAGTTATGATTCACTTTGTGAAGGGTTTGCCTTCAGTGTTATTACTGGAGACCACACTTCCACTGGGTCAAAGAAACTCCCCAAAGCAAAGTATTAACTCAAAGAGGAACAGTCATGCTAAGTCCCTGAGACAGTTCTTGCAAAACCTAATCTCTACTTTAGGAAAACTAAAAGGTCAAATTGGGAAAAAACCTTAGCTTCACTATAACGATCCTACCCAAAATGTACTACCGAGAGGGGCTAAATGTGATTCCCGAAATGACACAGAAATTTGGAAAATGTCTCTTCTTTCGAGACTGTTTAGAAATGCAAAGAACATATCTATTTTTTAAAAGTGAAAATAAAAAATATTTTTGAAGACAGCGGTATTTTTTGAGAGGAGACTAGTCCTGTTCATGACTATTTTATAGGTCGAATGGTTCTTCCTGTTCTTTTTTTTCCCTCCCCGCCCACCCCAACCAGGGATCGAACCTGAGCCCCCTGCAGTGGACGCGCAGAGCCCTAAACACTGGACCGCCAAGAAAGCCCCGATTTTTCCTTTTCATCGATTCATTTAAAACTGAAAAGGTCTAAGGTAGACAAGTGATAAGGCCCGAACACAGGAAAGACACATGTGCTCTTGTTGGCAGCATTTAGTTCCAAGAAGTGACTTTTAAGTTCTCTTTGGGGACATTAGAGAGACAAAAGGAGATTTATCTGAAACTGACAGGTCCTTAAACATATGCAAATGTCATAAACGCACACTCCCTTTAGTTAATGGTGAGGCTCCTCTTAAGGGAGAGATATAAAGAAAACAAAGACTCAAAGGCATTTGTCCTTTTCTGGAGACATCCTTGGCAAGGGAAATCGTTATGCCGATGGACCCAGCGACTGGGCTTCTGCATCAGGGGTGCCTATGAGTAATTTCAGGGAAAAAAGAAAACCTCCTAAATGTTGTGATCAGACAGAAAGAGATGAGTGAGGAAAGAGAACGCACAGCCTTTCACTGTTCTCAGGAAACCTCAATCCTCTCAGGTCAGGGACACAGATGTGACGACACAGATGTGAGTGTGGCTCGGGGCACTGAACCCAACCCTCCATCCCAAACCTGAGGGGATACAGTGTATTCAAATAGCAATAGTTTCCCATTCAAATTTCCTTTTTAATGACTTTTAGCTAAATTAAATCCTTTCAGTATGTTTCTTTTTCCATCTTTGCCAGGCAGTAACAGAAGAGCGGGGACCGGGCTAGCCAGAAAACGAGGAAGTGACCACAGGGCACTTCTGTAGTTGGCACGGGAAGTTTTGGAATCTATTTTCAAAACATGCCCGAGCTAAAATCTTCATGTGCTTCTCGCCAACCTCGCAGAGGCTGAATAAACCGCACGTGGCTCTGTGAAAACCCACCTCACCCTGGGTGGCATTTCTGCTGTCTGGTTGGGTTAACATCCCTGCTTCACTAGAGGCTAATAACCAGGGAGTGCAGACGCGGGTGGAGGGCACTGGCATGATGAGGGGCGCGCTTCATTTCCTCCTGTGTTTTTCGGAGAAGCAGCCCTCGGGAGGGACTTCTCACCGGGCTCGCTCTGTCCTGCTCCAGAGGCAGGTCTGAGACACAGGTGGCAGTCTCAGGTTGGTTCCTTGTCGATCAGCAAGACTATGCCAGATCATGACACAGACACCCTCAGATCTTTCCGGGGGCCTCTCATGTTACAGGGGAAGGGGGGACATCTGAGGGCGTCTATTCTTTCTCTCCTTGGCCACGTGAGTCTTCCTCACGATGTGGCTGGCGTTGCTCCTGCTTCCTCTCCCAGCATTGGGAAGACGTAGATGGAGCCTTTGGGAATTTTTACCTAGAAAGTACTTTGCTTTCAGGGTGGACAGAAACCGCTACTCAACCCCACTGTTCCTAAAAATGACTCTCACCATTTGTGGGGAGCTTGGGAAATGACACATTATACAGTTATGAGTGACTGACAAGGGTGCTTCTTCAGTGACACTGGGACTGGGACAGATGATGAGCTGTCCATCCCCTCCATTGAAATGAATGGACAAGGGATGGCTCCAGAGTCCCATCTGACGAGGAAACTTAAAGGTGCTGGGAAAGCACCTGTTTAGTGTGGATCTCTCTAGTTTCAACCAGTCAGTTTTGAAAGCGATTCTATATTTTCCTTCACACTGAAGAGGCCAGGGGCAAGGATGAGGGTGAGGGGTATGGCATCCTTTCAAAGCAGACGGACGGGAAGGGGAGGGGGGCGGGGATCGGAAGCGCCTGCGCACGCTTTCAGGCATTAGACTGACTGTTTTCACTAAGCACTTTGCCTCTGCTTGCTGAGTACTGAAATCTCGATCAAATTTCAAGTGCTTTCTAGGACAAAGTGGTTAATTTGGAATCGCCTGGAAGCCTCCTGCCTCAGCGGATGAGGGAGACAGTCCCTTTACTGTAACCTTTACTCTTGACAAACAAGAACAATCTGGCAGTGGTGGGGGGCAGGGAGAGTCCAGATGAAGGACTGAGGGTGGATCACATACTTGAATTTAGTCGGGTTCCCTACCTCCTGGCCCCTGTCCTGCACAGGACACGACTCACTGTCTGCTTCCGAGAACGATCCGGATTCGTCGCTGGAGTTGGTGCCGTAAGACTGCTCACATTTAATCTGGGGTCGGACTTGGTTGTACATTCCATCTCCCATCAGGCCTGGTTCCTGATGTTCTGTGGCCAGGAATCTGGCTCCCTGGGAACAGGGTGAGGAGGAGAACTCGCAGAGAGGCAGGCTGCAGGGCGAGCCCCCGCTCCCGTCCTCGGCGTACGAGTAGGAGGAACACGAACTCGAAGTCCGAGTCCTGGCCTCCAACGGGGGCGAGCGAGGGCAGACTTTGATTGGCACCGGGCAGCTGGTGTTGGGCCGCATCCTTCCTGGCAAGTGTTCAGCCATCAGCCCACCATGAGGGTAGGCCTGTGAGCTGGGGAGGGACTGGCCAGTCCCCACCCACAGGCCCTTTGGCACCGGCTCGGAGAGGTCTTTGTCCAAACCGCTTACCCCAGAGTACGAGTGCGCCGCGGTGCTCACTTGGTCACAAGCGCTGGAGGAGAAGATCACACTTCTCCGGTCCAGCTCTCCTTCCTGTTTACAGAGCGCCTCCAACCCAGGCCCCTTGAGGGGCGACCCCACTGTGAAGCTGGACGCGTCCTTCTGGCCCATGTGGGGCTGTCCGTAATTCCCCGGGAAAGGGGCGTAGTCACTTTTAAGGTCACCCTGAGTGATCCCCTTGTCAAAAGGGCACGCGGAACTCCTGGCAAAGTGCTGCTGAGAGGTACCGGGCAGGCCGGACAACTCCACACTTTTTGTTAGGCTGAACAGAGACCTTAAGCAGGAGGGGGAGGACGCGCCCCTGGA
>NW_020175672.1:5149746-5218658 GCF_003031525.2 Neophocaena asiaeorientalis asiaeorientalis | reverse complement strand
GGGCGGGGCGGGGCTGTTTCCGGTCCATTTCCACGTCCCCGGCTCTGTCTCTGACGTCAGGCTCATCTCCAGACAGGCAGAGCGTGATGCTCTCTTCTTCGTTCTCTTCGCTGGGCGGCTCGCTTTTAATCTGCCCCATGGCAAGCCCCGGCTTGAGGCTGTTGCCAGAGTTCTCTTCACCGAATGTGCTTGCAAAACCTGAGGTACTGTGTGATGATGCGTTATAGACATTCTTGGTACATGCAAGCTGGTATTTCTTGTATCTGGGGTACTGCGTTAATGCGTCCTTTGCCGCGCTCTCCTTGGTGTCCGCGGGCACGTCGGACTCCGGCAGCAAAACTTCTTCCTTCTCTGCTACTGGGATGGCAGTGGCCTCAAAGCTGATGGGGTCTGCAAGCATCTGGTCCCTGGGGCAAGCCATCTTGGCCGTCTCCGAATCCATCGTCTCCTCCTCCTCTTCCTCTCCGGCGCTGTTCTCGCGGTCCTCGTGCGGGCGCTGGCACGCACCGTCCTTTCGGCACACAAACAGGCCATCCTCGCTGTTCAGGAGCTGGGTCTGCAGGAAGCTGAAGCAGGAGTCCTCCAGGTTGTGCATGCGCAGGAACTCGGCACAGCGGATGACCTCGCGGATGTTTTCTCTGCTGAGTAACAGCTTGGCGGTGTAGGCGAACTGCAACAGCGGCCCAAACCCCCTGGCCGTGACCTGCAAAACAAACAGGGGAATTGCCGACCGTTACCATCAGCACTGCTATTGTCCCGAATCCCTCAGCTGAAGCAAGATAACCAGACAGCGCTAATGTCCCAGGATAAAGACTGCAAAGGAGCAATTAATCTCGTCCTGGGTCAGCAGTGATTCTGCTTCCAGTAATTAGGGCCTGTCTCGTGCACGCCAGTGCTCTACTCATCACGACACACAGAATTGAAAATCATCAGGGTCAAGTGGCTAAACAAGATGACAGTGGGTTCAGTGTTTACACTAATGAAATATCCTGGCAAAAATGCACGGTAACAATGGGAAGCCTATTAATTTCCCTCCCCATCCATCCTGTTGAGAGCCACTGTACGTCAGGAGTGCTGTGATACTTCTCACAGCGCACTCGAGCCAAAGAAAGCATTATAGTTTTCTCGTCAACTGCAGAACTAGCAATATGGCCCTGTTAGAAACCGGAAAGTCCACGGGGTTTTGAAAATCGTTTTTCCCTCACAAAGTTAAAAAGAGACGTTGAAAGCAACTCCTGTTTTTTGCTCATTCATCATGGTTGCTAGTTGAGATGTTCCAGTCATCACGTCATATCCCATCTTACAATGATACTAGAGGTGACAGTCCAAAGCAGCGTTCTCAAAAAGAAATTAACTCCTGGCCCCTAAAAAGGGTGGAGGGTGGTTAGAGCTAAACAAGCCGGCTGTCATTTAAATGGCTGAAGTTGTTGAATGGCACAGGACATGGGCAACTCCTTCCCTAATTATAAGCAGCAGCTTTGCCACGCAGCTGTCTTCTTTCCTGGTAAATCTTCAGGGGCTGAGCCTACTGTCATGTGCCGCTTGTCCATTACACATTTTCCGCAGGCTGGAAACGTGCTATTTATGCACAGCTTGTGTACACGCGCATGCCTGCACGCACACACACGCTGAATGACTTAGACCATTAGAAATATGTTGCCCAAGGCCAGTTGTTCTTTCGAATGAAAATGGATTAAACTTGCCGGTGTTCAGGGCAGGCTTCCTTACCCTATACACAAAACCCACGCATCCTCTACGTTCTTGCAAGCACTGCTGACCCTATAAGGAAGGGAGGGGAGGCAGGTCCATGAATCATGTGTACAAAACAAATGAAAGCAGAGGTCATGGGGTCCTTGCTGGAAGCTACAGTGGCAGTGACTAAAAAATATCTGCTAGGGGAATAAGTGCAGAGCGAGACGAACCCGCAGGCTTTGGAGCTGACTGCCACGTGGATTGAATTCAGGACAGCACGCAGAGCCCAAACTCTTGTGAGGACCTATATCTGCTGTTCAAGATTCAACGCAGACATCAACTCTTCTGGGAGCCCTCTGCAAACTGCTCAGAGAGCGAATGACACCATCCTCTCAGCCTCCATATGCCTTCCCCAAGGGCAGTGCTCATTTCGTATCACTGCATTCTAAGGGAATGCCTAGTAAGGGAAATTTCTTAGACACATAGCTGAATGGAATTTTAATTGTTAATATTTTTGAAGTACTTTAAATACAATTCAAAAAAAATATTCTCCATCAGATACTGAGTCCTGAGATGTTTGGTTTAAAAAAGAAAAACCACAACAAAAACCCATGACTGCAAGACCCACATTGTAGTTCTACAAGGGCAATCATTGCCATCCCTTTTATTGTACTTAATTGTGTCAGTTTCTACCAGTAGACAGCAAAGCTTCTTCAGATGAGGGATTGTTTCACTTCTCTTTGTAACCCTGCACCTAAGGAGGGTCTCTAAACATCTAATAAAAGCTTGTATATTACTGAATATGTCTGAAGTCTAACTGTGTCCCTAACATACAACTATAGTGTCCAGGAGGTGACAACACACTCTGCTCGGTGAGTGCTGTCTCCAATTACTTTTGGAGCAAGGCACTGTGTAAACCAACAAACTACACCGATTAATCAATGGCAGGCAGGGGTGCTTATTTGTCACGTCCCCTAGCACCTATATTGAAAGGGAGTTCACCTGACCTACACTTTCGTTCTACTAAGCTGACACGGCAATAGATTCAGCAAATGTCTTTTTAATGTACTTTTCTCCCAGGAACCTATAAAAGGGAGTGTAAGGTAAGGAAGTACATATTGATAAGTAACCAAAGAAGGTTGATGACAATGTCACAGGACCTATTTCTTCATTGTAGCATGGCTCCACCACAAAGAGAAAATGGCAGAATCAAGGCAGAGCTGACCCCTCCATCAGTAAGCATCTTCTGCTCCGCTCCTAGGCAATCTGCCAATTGTAGAGTGGATAATACACATCTTGAGTTTTTGTTGTTGTTTTTTTGCGGTACACGGGCCTCTCACTGTTGTGGCCTCTCCCGTTGAGGAGCACAGGCTCCAGACGCGCAGGCTCAGCGGCCATGGCTCACGGGCCCAGCCGCTCCGCGGCATGTGGGATCTTCCCGGACCGGGGCACGAACCCGCGTCCCCTGCATCGGCAGGCGGACTCTCAACCACTGCGCCACCAGGGAAGCCCCACATCTTGAGTTTCGGCAGATGCGCTCGTTATACGGGAAATCGGGGAAACTCATCTTGATGCTATTTATGTTTTTTTTACACAGTCCTCCTCATATTCTCATCCCCATTTCTTTTTTATTTTGATGCGGTCTCAGTAAGCTGTACCACTATCCCCCACTGTGGCTGCTTTTAAAGAAAATTGCTAAAGAAGCTAAGGGACACTCTTGAGGATCACTAGAGCAGTCCTGGGCATCACCACTTGCCTCATGGCAGCAAAGAGCTGCAGAAAGCTTCTCCGCTCAGGGCCAAGCTAATACTTCAGTGTATGAGTGGGTCCAAGGATGCCAATAAGCACAGTCCCCACATCCCAAATCAGTTCATTGATCCTTTGGGGGCTCAGGAGACATGATGAGCTTGAGATGATCGTCACATGGTCATGAACGAGTCATGAATAAAAACAGGGTCGTAAAATGTCATTCAATCCCAGGTCAGAGAAAACGGTGTCCTCACCATGGAATTTCAAGAGCCCATAATTAGCTCTTCCCTCCTGCGAGTTTAAACCATGCTTCATCATATTTAATTCTGCTAAATTTTGCTCAGCTTCTGCGCGCAGGGCTTTGTCTAGAGAGTCAGTTACTATTCACCAAGCTCCTGCTAGCACCCAGCACCGTGCTAGCTGGTTCTCCTAACGCACTGGAAGGCAGGCATGATCGCCGCTATTTTGTAGACAAGGAAACTGAGAAGCAAGGAGGTGAAGGAGTGCGTCCAAGGTCCTAGAGCTAGTAAGTAGAGAGTTGGGATTTCAACCTAAGTGCTAAGGAAAATGGTTAAGTAAAAGACTCAGCCTTGTGCTCAAGAAACCTACAATTTAGCTTTGAAGAGGAGATAAGAACAATAAGTTAATTTTCAGGAACCACGTAAATCAACAATGGAAAGGCAAGATGACATGATCAGTTGTCAACTAAGAAATCCTGACCAGTTCAGGAGACGAGGAGACTGCTGAAGTCTGTGGGATCCCTTGAAGCAGGGACTTGTAAGCAGGACACCTGGAGTGTACTGAATTGCCCCCGACTGGGTCCGATCGGGGTCAAGGTTTGCTTTGATACAGTGGGTACCTTCTGAACTGCCACTACTGTCCCTTCCAGGAACCCATCTCTGGTGCATTTCAACCCAGTTGCAATAGCTCCAAATACACAAAACAGAAAGTGGGTGCCCATCACACATGCAGGCCAGTGTTAAAATAGGCAGTGGCTTTCTAAATATTGGTTTAGCCTCCATCTTGAGTAGCTTGCACTGTCTTTCCATTTTGAGGAATCATTTAAGCTCACGTACTCAGAAAGCAAATATCCAGGTACCGGCGTGAACCTGCATGTTTATGAAACTGGGTCCACAAGCCTGCATGGTTATTTACGTTCTGTTTGTAACAAGTAAGGCTCTGATAATGGGAAAAATAAGAGGGGGTAGGAGATGGAGAATCACCCACAAAACTAATGACCCATAACAATGTTATTTAAGAAGGTAATGATCGGGGCTTCCCTGGTGGTGCAGTGGTTGAGAATCTGCCTGCCGATGCAGGGGACACGGGTTCGAGCCCTGGTCTGGGAGGATCCCACATGCCGCGGAGCAACTAGGCCCGTGAGCCACAACTACTGAGCCTGCGCGTCTGGAGTCTGCGCTCTGCAGCAAGAGAGGCCGTGATAGTGAGAGGCCCACACACTGCCATGAAGAGTGGCCCCCGCTTGCCACAACTAGAGAAAGCCCTTGCACAGAAACGAAGACCCAACACAGCAAAAATAAAAAAAAAATAAATAAATAAAAGGTAATGATCATCAAGTTACAGTGGAATGAAGTGATGAGAAATAGCAAGCCAGTCCCAGCTCACTGGTATTAATGGAGCTGTGTTCCACTGCTCTCAGGGAAGCAGACACACCTAGGCTAAAAATCACCGGTCAGGAATGGCCCAAAGGAATGATAAACAAATGCAAAATACAGTATTAGGGGCACCTGGGATAATAGTCTTGCATTTTGAATGGAATCTTTTGGTTGAATCATTCTGAAGAGTGTTTTTTTCATCACATTATGGTTCCATAATGTGCAGTATACATTGTGCTACAGATGAGACTGGCTCATGTACTGGGCAGAATGGAGGGTGCCCTGGGGGACTAAGACCCGTGAGAGGTCAGGAAGCAATCCCGCCTCGCTCTCTGGTTGCTCCCAAGGAGGCGGTGGCCTCATCCAGCAGTTGGCACACACAAGGCGAGTGGCTCTGACCTTTGGGTTTAGGGCCTGAAAGAAACAAGGTCAGACTACCAGACTCGTGCACTGTGGTGTGAGTCCACATGCCACTCATGGGTTGAAAATCTGACCCACTGAAACTATGACCCTCCACCCTTTGTTCCCTTGGGTTCTGATGTATCATCTCTCTGCTGTGGAAGAAAGGAAGATGAAATGATGAAAATGCAGCTGGCAGAGGGCACGCTTGGGTGCTGTTTGCAGAGCCGGGGAGCTCATTCCCCCAGGACGTGGTCCGTGTGCTGCTGGACAGAGCTTGTGAAAGGAAACTTCTAACAGTTTTGCCACTCTGGATTATTACAGGGGTCAGGCATCTGGGCTTCAGGCATAAATTGAAAACAGGGTTTGGGAATTGTTATAAGACTTGGAACAGCATTTTCTACTCAAGCCATGTGATGAAGGTCTTCTCTGCTGGTTCTGGCAGTGTATATTCATGGCTGCAGCACTGAGCCCATCTACCCGAGCCTGATGTGATGGGTCAGGAGATCTGGGGACTGCGCCCCAGGAGAGGGGTGGCACGCTGCTCAAGGTCCCATAATCACAGCCTTACAAAACACGGAATCTTTTACTTTTAGCAACATCACGTCCTAATGGAGCTGGATCTCTCCTACACTGCTGGAGCAGGTGAGAGGAGGTAACAAAGCTATGCCGATGGGTTTTTGAAAACACTGACTTGGGTCGTATTTGCACAGCAAGGCGCTTGTCAAATAAAGAAAACAGCATCAGTGACAACTCACTCCTCCCTTCCACCTCCACAGTGCACTGCATCCCATTCTGCAGGCTGAAGACTGACTTAGCGATGAGGCATCGCTTCCAATCTTAATTTCCTATAATTAATATCCATATTATCACTTGTTTCTCCCCAAAGCAGCATGCTCTATAAGCATACTATATTCAGGATGTATTTGTTAAATTAACCTCACTATTTCAACAAAGCTCCTGGTTATTTTGGTACTAGTTTTAGTCAATGATAGAGCCAGACCAAGCAACTTGTTTCCATTCCTAAAGTAACAATACAAAAACTAAAGCAAGTTGATTATATGTACAAGTATATAATTTCATGCAGTGGGTTTTAAAAAAATTTGTGTTAGTGAATGTGGCTTAAAAGCATGAACTTAAGTGTCTTTTCTCCCCTGTGCAGGCTTGAATTTGGGTTTGCAGCCACAATACAAAGTTCCTCTCTTTTTTGTAAATCTGTCCCTGAGATTCTCTATGTGATCATTCAGTCATTACTATTTTTTGTTTACTCACTCATTCACTCATTCATTCACCAACCATGTTCTGGGCACTGACGGTGCACTGTGTGACATCTGAGGGCACCAGCTTTCTTGGATTCCAATTCCAGCTCTATGATGTACCAGCTGGGTAACTTGGGCTTCTTACTTAATCTTTCTGTGCTTCAGTTTCTCCAACTGTAAGACCAACAGTGCCTGCCTTGTAGTAAAACCTATGGAATATCTTCTAGCATTGAGTAACAGCTATTATTATTGCTGTTATTACAAAAATGAATAATATATAGTCTCCTTCTCCAAGGAACTAAGAGGGTGACCAGAGAGACAGATGTTCAACACAAAGGTCTACAATGTAATCGAAGTATGTAACAGGTATTTGCAGGGTGCTAAGGCAGGACCAAGCTGGGGGTAGTAACTCCTGAGTGTCAGCGTAGCCTTCCTAGAAGTGGTGACCTTTGCCCCAAGTATTGAAGGCTGAGTTGAAGTTCATTAGAATAAGTCAAAGAAGGGCCTGGCTCACTCCCTCATCTCCTTCAGGCTCTTCCTCAAATGCTACTTTCTCAGTGAGGCCCTTCCTGGGCCTCTAATCACAACTTCCAGCACCAGGACTGGCTACGTGATTTGCAGGATCCAGTGTAAAGTGGAAAGGTGGTCCTCTTGTTTGGAGATTCAGAACTTGAAGATGATGACAGGGTCCTTCTGAGCAGGGGACCCTAGGCAATTGCATAGGTCATAAGCCCTTGAATCTGGCCTTGTCAACACACATTTGCTACCTATGCCCTGCAGTTGAAATGGGCTCTGCTCCCTGATCTCAGTGGGGTGATGGCATCCTAGGGTAGAGCCAGTGAACTCCAATTGAGTGAAACTCCACAGGCTAGCTGGCACAGCTACTGGGATCAGCAGTGTAGGTCAGCAGTGACTGGCAAGATCATGAGTATCTTGGACTGAAATACATAGTCGGGCCACGAAGGTACTTTTTGGTTGGTGAAAAAAGAAGAAAATCATGTAGGTTAAGTGGACAAAGCCCTGCTTGAGTCTCTGTGATAGAATCATCATCCCACACTTGAGTCAGTTCACAGATCCAGGAACTCTTGAGGAAAGATCCTACAATAATCCAGGTTGCCGCTATGATTTCTTCTGTCACAAGGGTTTGCAGAAACATACATCTGGTAGTTTTCCTAAATCATGAACTAATACAAACTTTTTTAACTAAAAAACTTCAACAAAAAATTATGCAAAAACTGTTTAGATCAGAACCAAATCTATCTATATATCCTTCTCTGCCTATCTATGAACTAAAGTAGCACTAGTTTAATACAAATGTAACAGGACAGTTTTGTCTCTTAGCCTCATGCCCCACTCTTCTTTTGTTCTCTCCCCACTTCTACTGAGAAATAATTGACATACATCCCTATATACGTTTAAGGTGTACAGCATGATGGTTTGATTTACATATGATTACCACAACAGGTTCAGCTAACATCCATCTTCTCATATAGATACAGTAAAAAGAAAAAAATTCCCCTTGGGATAAGAACCCCTAGGATTTACTTTCTCGGCAACTCTCCTATATGTCATACCCACTCTCCTAATGTTCCCCTTTCTAATGCTGAAGCTGGGAGTTTTTATTTTTTTATTTATTAAATTTAAAAAAATATTTATTTAGGCTATGCCAGGCCTTAGTTGCAGCATGTGGGATCTTCATCGTGGCATGCAGGATCTTTTAGTTGTAGCATGCAGACTTCTTAGTTGTGGCATGCATGCAGGATCTAGTTCCCTGACCAGGGATCGAACCCAGGTCCCCTGAACTGGGGGCTCAGAGTCTTACCCACTGGACCACCAGGGAAGCCCCTGAGGTGGGATCTTCCCGGACCAGGACACAAACCCGTGTCCCCTGCATTAGAGGCTGGGAGTTTTTAAACTTTGTTTCCCAGGCTCCTTTGTCAGGTGATTTACTCTGCCAATAGGGGGCACTGGTGGGAGATCAGAGGTAGGAGGAAGGAAGCTGTGGTTCCCATTTCTTGTTCTCCTTCTCTGTCCTTCCCTGGTGGGGTGTCTGGAAGTGGTGGTCTTCTCCCCAGGTGCAGCCCCTCCTGCATGCTCAGAGGTCCCTTTTATTGCTCCAGCCCGGGCAGTGAGAGCTGCTTCTGTCCATCATTAATCACTGGGTTAAATCTCCTTCCACTTCCTGTTCTTTCAGTTTCCCAGCACCTGTGTAACCAATTCGCTGTCTTACACCCCCTCTATTTGAAACACCTGTCACGGTTTCTGTTTCCCTGACTCAGTCCTCATCCATTTTACAGACAACGAAGCCAAATGAGGTGAAGCCCAGAAAGCTCAGAAAGGTGAAGGGATCTTCCCAAAGTCACGTGTCTGGTCAGCCAGGGCTTCAACTCAAGCCTTCTGACTGCAGAGTTCAACTCTCCTGCTCCTTTCATACCAGTTGCTGTCTCTCTGAAGTACACCAGAAAAGGAATGATATTTCATATTTCAAGTTTTATTGCACTCTCTAAAACATTCACTTTTATACAGCTCTATCCAAAGAAGTCTGGCCAACTGAATGTGGTACTTCCCGGGTAGGAAGAAGGGTGAATTTCACATTTGGTTCTATCATTATTTACATGATTCAGATTCAGCGTCTAGATTTGTCCCAAAGAATGAAGCTAAAAGTGCTAAGTCCCTTTCCTGCCTGGTAAAACCTCGTAAATCTAGGGAGCTCTTCTATCGCATAGGAATTTGATAAATCAGCAGCTTCATTTCTTGGAATCTGGGAGGCATCAAAGCAGAAACGCCTTTCTGGCGGGGAGCCATGTGGGACCAAAGCTTTGTTCCAAATGAGAAAGGCAGCCTGATAAAGCTGATGCTTAGGGGGCAAGTCACGTGGCCCCTGCCTGTGTCAGCTGGCTCAGAATGATCGTGAGGCTACGTAACAGCCGGAACTGCCCCTGAGGTATTTGGTTGTCTCAGGTTGATGAGAAAAGGGAAGGGGAAGCAAGCATTCATTATCGTCTTTCCTGGGAACTGGCAGCACCTTGGCCCCGTGGAACCTTCATTTCACCCGGGTGATTTTACCCCTCATCTCACTCCTTCATGTGTGGCCTTAATTATTTTCTCATTCCGCTACAGATGGTTATATTTCCAGGTAAGCGATGGGCAAAAGTCCTATGTGATTCAAATATAAGGTACTGTATTCATATTTACTCTTTAAGCATACAATGAAAACAGAAAGTCTCTCTTCTGAAAGATTATGTAATGAAGCTCATGGAGTAATTTTTAAAAATTCAATTTCAGTATAACTGTAGATCTTAAAATAGGTATAAGATAGTAGTAACTTTTTACGTTTTTCAGTGTAAAATGAAAGTGAAAAGCAACCCACTCACTGGTAATGTAGTAAAACCTGCACATCTAGGTTTACAGTTTCATTCGAAAAACCACCTCCAACAGAAAATTATTCTTAAAACGATTTAAAAAATTACCTATTTTCCATCTGAATGACCCTCTCCCCTCTTTCAGGAAACCAATGATCTTTGTAGACAAGAATTTTCTTGAGTCAAGGTTTGGTTTTACCTCCTAGACCCCTCTAGTCCTTTCAAACCAACCAGCAACCGTTTGATATTCAACCAGAAAACACAAAGCATTTTTTAAAGCTTCTAGTCTTGAGAAGTTCAGTTCCTCATCAGAACCTTCTACTGCTTCTTCCTATTAAGCCAAAATTCCCATCCCTGAAACCTAACCAGTTATGAGCCCCTCTCCCCTCCTCATTGCCCCCCTCTGAAACATCTTGAGTTTGACTACGTCCCCAGCAGATACCTGGACTGAGTAAATGCTCTAGTCACTGAAACAGAGGACAGAACTGTCACCTCCCTCCTTCTAGAGCCTATTTTCTATGAATGCAATGATTTATTTCATTGCCACTTGTTACTTATGGTGCTACCAATTACCATCTCTGAGCTTTTTGTTTCTAGCACGTGCTACTGACAAGCCACGTGTCCATTTTAATCTTGCAAAATTGATTTCTTGACCCAAGAGTGTATACTTGTCTAGATAATCAGAAACTGTTTTTTTCTTATGTAAACTGTTCTCCTTTTCATTTTTTTGGCTGTGCCACGCGGCATGCGGGATCTTAGTTCCCCTACCAGGGATCAAACCCGCACCCCCTGCAGTGGAAGTGTGGAGTCTTAACCACTGGACTGCCAGGGAAGTCCCTCTAGGCAAACTTTTTAAGATCTACTTTCTTCCTTTTTTTGAAAACTATAATGCCATTTCTTCATCCCCAGACTTCTGATGCTTTGCTGGGCTCCACAGTTTCTCAAAGATTTTGACCTTAACAAGTTGTACCATCATTATGCCTATTTTTTTTTTCTGTACTTTGGGATCTTCAATTCCTTCAGACTGGGGGCTTAGGCGTTTTCTTCTACCTGGGGTTTCCATTTCTTTCTCCAAGTTTTTCTCAGTTTTCCATCTAATGAACATTCCCCATGGCATACAATACAGAGGTAACTCAGGGCTCTTTGTCATCCTCAATACTAAATGCTCAGCCCCAAGGAGCAGCTGTTCAGTTTCCTCGTCTTCTTGCTCCACAGAGAACAATATATTTGTTTTCCTTATCTGTCCCTCTTTGAAAGATCTCCACTCATTTTGGGCTTGGGTTTTCTTGATACTGTTTTTGTGGGTCCATATACCTTTTCATAGTCATTCATGTTTTTCTACCATTAAAAAAAAAAAGAAAATTTAGCTAAACAGAGAACTGCTGGCACAATTACCCTCCTTTGTTGAAACAAAAAAGGTCCTCATCTGAACTTTGTTTTGGGCATTCACAGACCTCCTGAGTCATCTTTCCCTGCATATACGTAATTTCTACATTTCTCTTATTTAAAAAAATCTCTCAAATGGTCATGAACCCCAAACTAGAAAACTCCTAAAAGAAAACATAGGGGAAAAGCTTCATAACACTGGATTTGGCAATGATTTCCTGGATATGACACCAAAAGCACAGGCAACAAAAGCAAATATAGACAAATGGGACTACATCAAGTTTAAAAACTTTTGTGCATCAAAGGACACAACAGAGTGAAAATGCAACTTATGGAATGGGAGAAAATATTTATGAATCCTATATTTAATAAGGGGTTAATATCCATAATATATAAAGAACTCCTATAACTCAACAACAACAAAATAATCAAATAATCTGATTTTTAAAAAAGGCAAAAGACTTGAATAGGTATTTTTCCAAAGGCGATATATAAATTGCCAACAAGCTTATGAAAGATGCTCAACATCACTAATCATCAGAGAAATACAAATCAAAACCACAATAAGATGTCACCTCATACCCACTAGGATGGCTACTATCAAAAAAGGAGAAAATAAGTATTGGCAAAGATGTGGAGAAATCTGGAAGCCTTGTGCGGAGTTGGTGGGACTGTAAAATGGTGCAATCACTATGGAAGAAGAGTACGAACATTCCTCAAAAGATTAAAAATAGAACTACCATTTGATCCAGCAATCCCACTTCTGGGTATATATCCAAAAGAATCAAAAGCAGGAGGTATTGTACACACCCATGTTCACAGCAGCACTGTTTACAGTAGCCAAGAAATGGAAGCAACCCACATGTCCATTGGTGGATGAATGGATAAACAAAATGTGGTATATATATATATACAATGGAATACTGTGCAGCCTTAAAAAGGAAGGAAATCCTGTCACATGCTACAATATGGATAAACCTTGAGGTCGGTATACTAAGTGAAGTAAGTCGGTCACAAAAAGACAAATACTGCATGATTCCACTTATATGAGGTACCTAAAGTAGTCAAATTCATAGATACAGAAAGTAGAATGGTGGTGACCAGGGGCTGGGGTCAGAGGGGAAGGGAGGTGGTCCTTTAATGGGTTATAGAATTTCAGATTTGCAGGGTTATGAGTTCTGGAGATCTGTTTCATAACAATGTGACTATTTTTAAAGTAAGATGAATGCTTGACGGACATTAGTATAGGACACTTAAAAATGGTTAAGATGGTAAATTCATGTTGTGCTTTTTAAAATCACAATAAAAAGGTCTTGAAATATTTTGGACTATGCAAAATCTCCTCTTTGATGATTATGTTCTCTAAAATGATATGGTCTCTTTTAAGGTTTCTCTCATGTACACTCTTGTCAGTTCCTTTTAGTTAGTCAGTATCAGGACCAGAAGAGCAATTCTACCCTCAAACTCTCCACCCTCTTAAAGGTGAAACTGCCGATAAGGCACATCAATGATCACTCAGGTATTCTTTCTATTAGTTGAAGAGAATTCTGATAGCTATTTATATAGTTGAAGTTCTGTATCATGCCTCTCCTTTGCCCTAATCTTGTAAATGGGAATTGGAACATGGAGCTGGTAATTGCTCTGACTCTACAACCCATAAAGAACTCCTACTACACTATCAGTTTTGTTTCTCTCTTTTCTAATCTCTTCCTAGTGCTCTTTTGAAGGCTCCTGCCTTCATGTTTCTTGACTTGCTTACAGAGCTTCTGCATATATGGTGCTGCTCTGCTTTTCTTCCCAGTTGGTGACATTTTTAATTTGAATATGGAATTCCTTCTCAGCCACGTCTCGATGTGACGCCCTTTTGCTTGCCAGGGTACGTGGGTTACCTAAGAAATTCTATGTATCACCCTGGCAACAATCTCCAATTCAATTTAATTACCCCTGCTTCACTCACTGATAGATAGACATTGGAAACTGTAAATATTGCTTCTGTCTTCCCCTTCTCCGTGGCTTATCCAATGATTCACCAGATACTCCTCACTTTCACATAAATGTCAAACCTGCTTGCTTCTGTGATAATTGGTGTCATGAGTTTAGCAGGATATTCGTCTCCCTCCCCCTCCCCCCTTTCAGTTTAAAGCACGAGACTTATGTGCTGTGGGTTCTCAATAACTATTGGTTGAACTGAATTGAGCTAACCCTAGTTAACGCCTGCCGGGGCAAGCAGAGGATTTGAGTCCTTCTTTCACATGACAATCCATCACATATTCGAAGACATCTGTCGTGCCTGGTTAGGGAATCTTTTTTCCCTTCAAGAACTGAAGTCATATTTTCCATCTGAAATGAAAACTGAAGAACTGACAGATCACACATCTCTTATGGAAAATGTTATTTTCTTCTTGACCTCTGGAAGCAAGTGGGTTTATTTTTTATTTTATTTATTATTTATTTATTTAAAATTTATTTTTGGCTGCATTGGGTCTTTGTTGCTGCATGAGGGCTTTCTCTAGTTGCAGAGACCGGGGGCTAATCTTCTTGAGGTGCGGTGGCTTCTCACTGTGGTGGCTTCTCTTGTTGCGGAGCACGGGCTGTAGGTGTGCGGGCTTCACTAGTTGTGGCTTGCAGGCTCAGTAGTTGTGGCGCACGGGCTTAGTTGCTCTGCAGCATGTGGGATCTTCCCAGAACAGGGCTTGAACCTTTGTCCTCTGCGTTGGCAGGCAGATTCTCAACCACTGTGCCACCAGGGAAGTCTAGCAAGTGGGTTTACATTCCACTAATACCCCAATCGCCATGACGACTCTGTGCCACCAAGGGAGGATCACTGGTCTTTAGTGGGGAAAGTAATCTGACCCTGACAACTTGGGCAACTCTGCTGTCATTTCCCCTTTCATTTGCAAAACAGGAATAAATAAATAGGGACATGCTGAAGAAATTCAGATAATACATTTGAAAGGCTTTTGAGACACAAACACTAAAAATTCTAAAAAGATGTGTACCGTCTTTTCAAGCAGAGCTTTTCCATTTGCGATGGAAGTGGGTGTTACTGTGGCTCACAGAAGGAACAAAGCTACAGATTTTGCCTTATGGGTATGGTATCCAAGAGCAATAGAAGTATTTCTACCGTCTTTAGTTTCCTTCATCTCAGTCCTTTACTAACCACCCTAAAACAGAAGTCAAGGCGTGCTGACTGGGTTATCCAAGGCTGTATGGTAAGCCGGGGTAAATGCATATATGGAAACCAGACGTTTTGCCAAAGGGACTGTATACTTCTGATTTCCACTCCCCTCTCCTGTTTCCACAGTGGGCTCTGCCAATGGGGAAGAGTCAATGCTGATGCAATGCAGGCACCATCTGTGCTCTGTGAGGACTTAAACAGCGGCCATCAACACAAAGCTTCCCTATGTAAGCTGGACAACGGCTGCCCTGGAGCCGAAGGACTCGCAGATGGAACACACAGCTCTGTAGAAATCAGGGCTGCAGGAATCGTTAGGACACAATACCCACACTCCTGGATGGGAGCATGAAGTCAAGTTTGTCACTCAGCCACTTCCTCTCCTTTCCCCCTATTTCTCATCTTTTCTATGTGTGATTCCCGACATCAAGGGAGGGAATGAAGAGCACGCCGATTCCATCCATCAGCGTGGCCAGGGCTGCCATTTTTTTTTTTGTGGTACACGGGCCTCTCACTGTTGTGGCCTCTCCCATTGAGGAGCACGGGCTCCGGATGTGCAGGCTCAGCGGCCATGGCTCACGGGCCCAGCCACTCCGCGGCACGTGGGATCTTCCCGGACCGGGGCATGAACCCGTGTCCCCTGCATCGGCAGGCGGACTCTCAACCACTGCGCCACCAGGGAAGCCCAGGGCTGCCGGTTTTGCCTGGATCTGCTGGGCTCTGGCCCTGTAGCCTTCCACAGCCTTCCCTGGGACACTAGGGCGCCAGACTTGCAAATGACATCAAGGGGACAGGGAGCAAGCTTTGCTGAGAAGGGCAGTGTGCCGGGACTTGAGACTTCTGGGGCATGAAGGCAGGGGCCTGTTTTGGACAGTGGTGTCATCTCTGGTAGCACTGCTAATGCAGGTGAGACAGAATTTCCACCAATGACTGGGTGGCTGTATCCAGTTTCTGTGGGGCTGAAACACACTTTTTATGCTAACTTAGGGGATGGTGAGAAAAGGAAATAAGTCACAGGTGCATCCAAAATGCACCTTGGAGGCTGTTCTGGGCCACCTATTTTGAATGTGGCTTGGAACTGTTACGAAAGATCTCTTTACTTACAGCTTCGAACTAGGGAAACACCTTTTCTGCTATAAATAAAGATAACCAAGCATCCTGAAAACAAACTTCTGATTTTTGACAAACACCAACTCTCAAGAACAAAACAAGGTGTTTTGTTTTGGGTGAATCAAAGTATTTCTGAATATACCTTTAAGGATGCGAGTTGGGGCTTCCCTGGTGGCACAGTGATTGAGAGCCCGCCTGCTGATGCAGGGGGCATGGGTTTGTGCCCCGGTCCAGGAAGATCCCACATGCCATGGAGCAGCTGGGCCTGTGAGTCACGGCCGCTGAGCCTGCGTGTCTGGAGCCTGTGCTCCGCAACAGGAGAGGCCACAACAGTGAGAGGCCCGCGTACCGCAAAAAAAAAAAAAAAAAAAAAAAGGATGCGAGTTAAGGCACCAACAATATTTCTAACAAACCATAATGCAAAACAAGCCCTCCAGTTTCCTCACACTATTATAGTAGGAAATACTTGGCTCCTGGCAGGGAGGACCCTCCACAGCAGATTATCAGCAGCCTTCCAGAGCAGCGGAGCTTTGAAAACCTCACCCAAGCTAGCAGGTGTCTGCACAGCACTGTCATTTCTTTTTTTTAAATTTTATTTATTTTTGGCTGCGTTGGGTCTTCGTTGCTACGTGCGGGCTTTTTCTAGTTGCAACGAGCGGGAGCTATACTCTTCGTTGCAGTGCGCGGGCTTCTCATGCTGGTGGCTTCTCTTTTTGTGGAGCATGGGCTCTAGGTGTATGGACTGCAGTAGCTGTGGAACGTGGGCTCAGCAGTTGTGGCTCGCGGGCTCTAGAGCGCAGGCTCAGTAGTTGTGGCCACGGGCTTAGCTGCTCTACGGCATGTGGGGTCTTCTGGATCAGAGCTCGAACCCGTGTCCCCTGCGTTGGCAGGAGGATTCTTAACCACTAGCAGTGTCATTTCTTTAACAAGCATAGTATCCCAGGGCTTAAGAATCTCTAGGTAGAGTCATCATTGTGGTAAAAATACTGATACTCAAAGCAAAAGGGAAAACTAATACCACTTCTCCACTCATGACCTCTCTCCTCTCTGTTGATACCATCTTTCCTCTCTCCTGCACCTTGATGACCTTTCTGGATCCTCAATCCCAGGGAGGCTGGAGAGTCTTTGGGTAAATGCTCCCGACATGGACTGTGTTTCCAGCAGCAACGCCCTGCTTTAGAAAGCAAACTATTTTTTTTTTTTTTGGCCGCGTGGCATGTGGTATCTTAGTTCCCCAACCAGGGATCGAATCTGCACCCCCTGCATTGGAAGCACGGAGTTTTAACCACTGGACCACCAGTGAAGTCCCTACAGAGCAAACTTAATTCTCTTCCATCTGATCTTCCAGATTGCTCCCCAACTGACCCCCCTTTCTGTCTCATCTCCAGTTATCCTCTTGAGCCAGACCGCCAGCCTTTCTCTGGCCTTCTAGCATTCGCTCAAGCTGTGCTCACTGCCTGGATGCATTCTTCACTTTGCTTTACTGATTCCAACCGTACCTGTGACATCTGTGGAGGACAGGGGAGGGGGTGTCCATCAGTATGGAATGCAAGGCCAGGGGAAACCCTTGCAAAGGAGGTGGCAATTAAACTGGACACCTCCCACCCACCCACCTGGACAACAGCTACTGCCTATAGACCCCCAGACCCTGGCATTCAATCACATGAGTGCTGTTTTGCATTGTTATCTGAATGTGGTGCCTTTTAAAACAATTTTATTTTATTTACAATGTTGTGTTAATTTCTGCTGTACAGAAAAGCGATTCAGTTATACATATATTCTTTTTCATATTCTTTTCCATTATGGTTTATCATAAGATATTGAATATTGTTCCCTGTGCTATAGAGTAGGACCTTGTTGTTTATCCACTCTATATATAATAGTTTGCATCTGCTAATCCCAAACTCCCACTCCTTCCTCACCCCCACTTCCTCCCTCTTGGCACCCACAGGTCTGTTCTTTATGTCTGTGAGTCTGTTTCTGTTTTGTAGATAAGGTCATTTGTGTCATATTTCAGATTCCATATATAAGTGATATCATATGGCATTTGTCTTTCTCTTTCTGACTTTCTCTGCTTAGTATGATAATCTCTAGGTCCATCTATGTTGCTGCTAATGTGTTGTGCCTGTCTTGATGAGAAATTCCTGGAGGTCTACTTTTCATGTGCCACCTGCGTGTATTCTAATAAAGTCTCACAAGTCTTCCTGCGTTGTCAGGAAGAGTTCGTTACTTCTTCTCAGAAGGCATTAGCATTACACATTTCAAAAGCATTAACAAAAGGTCACATTTTCATGTCAATTAGATGATACAGTATTCACAAAAGGCTAAATGATAGGAAATCATTAGACCCCAGAGCAGTGCTTGGGGCCATGAGGATTTCTGTGTACATCCTAGGTGTCTCGCATAAACAAGATGTGAGTCAATAATCAATCCAAAAATATTTACTCAAGCATTTGCTGTGTTGGGTGCTAAGGTGAATTTGAAAGAAGCAAAAACTAGTCTTACCCTGGAGGAACTCAGGATGTATTCCAGAGAATACAACTATCCCATAGTTGCAGAGAATAATTAAATGTCAAACGATACATTGTTGTGACTCCTGGTACAACAGAAAGTGCGAGAAGAGGCATGGGTATGGGCTGTCTGACAGCACTAAGCTTGAATGCGAGCTGGCGGAGGACAGGAGAGCATACAACCCATACCCTCAGATACTGTGACCCTGACCTTGGCCAATGTCAAAAACAGCCTCATGGCTGTCTAGGAAAGAATCTAGGATTTAACACCCTTGTCTGTTTGAGAGAAACCAGTGTCCTCCGATCCATTTGAATGAAACTTCAACTGGATCTCGTAAAAGGGACGCCAAGGTAGAAACAGAAACGATCTGTTGGGAGAGGCTAACGGTGCTTAGAAAGCCATAGAGCACAACAGTTGGGGTTTCAGAAGGGCACCCGTATACCATCGCCGTAGAAGCTGCAGGAGCTGGAAGTTGGTTTGAAAGTGAAGGCTGGGAGAGTTAAGTGGACGAGCGAAACTGTTTCTTCCTTAGCATGCTAAGTGAGACTCATAGGACTTTACAACTGCGGCACGGGGGCACTTCTAGATCAGCTTGAGAAAAAGCAAAAGCAAAATCCACTTTTATACTAAAGCAGGAAAAACGACATAGCAGGGAAGATATTTCAGAAAGTTAAACCGGAAAAAAAGAATATAAGGTAACGAAGCAAAATGGTGAAATGTCTAAGAAGCAACTGCAATAAGAAAAAGAAGCTGGGCGGGGTCAGAGTTCACAGGTAGTTCCAGGGGACACTGAGAGCCACGGAGGCCATGTGAAGTCCAGTGTCCCCCTTGAGGGCGTGCTGTCCTGCCAGCTCTGGGATGGGGTCTTGCGCTGCCCTGTTCCCAGCTGTGCCCCTGAAGCAAAGCACTGCCCCCAGCCAGCTCCAAAGACAGTTCTACATCCTTACTCTTGGTGGGAAGAGAATCCAGTTTGCCCCTCACCACAGTCACAGCGCGGACACCAGAACACTTTATCTGGCATTTGGAAGGAAAAGAATGTCAAAGGGGCTTTTATTGCACCTGACCAGATAATTAGGTAATTAGCACTGTTGACTGATAGGGTACATCTACATGCACCTGTATATCTCTAGGGAGGCATATTTTCAAAAATGTACTATCAAGTGCTTTTTATTATAAATTTTTTTTTTTCCTGGAGAGCATTTCATTTCTCAAAAAGGATGCCAGCCACGTTTCCTTTCCACGCCAGTATGGCCCTTTTTCGCTTTGTCAAGCTGGACTGCAAACAGAAAAGAAGCGAAGCTGTTTCTAATCCCCCATGGATCTTACAACAAGCCCTGAAGCACGGGCTGGCTCCTTTCTCCCCGCCAGGCGCCCACCTTCGGGTCGGGGCGGTGGTGTTGGGGGAAGCACTGTTTAGGAATGTGGTCTTGCTGAAAAACAGAGAATACCAGGAGAGGTAGCGCAAGGACAAAAGAGATGTACAGATTTGGGTCGCAGGGCAAGTCAGAGAAAGAGAACGAGGCAAGGGGAAGCCAGTTGCCTCAAAAAACTTACGTGGCATCTGAATGGTGTACTTTTTGGGCGGAAAAAGGGAATTTGGAACCTGTCATTTGTTCATCACACAGAAAACATTCTTAGCTGATCATAATGAAAGAAACCTAAAAAAGGCCATTTAATTTGTTCTTCGTTCATCCTGGACGATAACATGACTTCTTTATGCAACTTCTCAATCTGATTGCTAGCCCATCACTAAGTCTGTGCACAGGGAGGATTCTCTGAGTAGGCTTTTCCTCCTGCATGCTGAATTTCCTTCAGCTTTAAGAGGAAGAGTGGAGTAAACAGTCTAAGTGATTTGGTGCACTTTTACTTGTATAGTGTTAATAACACTTTAGAGCTGGCATCACCCCGGTCGTTTTAGTTCACCTTCGCCACTCAGTGATACAGGAGCACCTGCGTCAATCTGGCCAGCGTGCAGCCTCACGTGGAGACCAGTGGGTCCCAGTTCCACCACTGTCTTAGCAGGAATAGGTGTGTGAGCTGAGGACTGTGTCACAAGACGAGGCAGTGAGACAAGGCAGTTCTCCCCACAGGGGTTCACGATATGGGAAGCTTCTGGTGACCACCTCGGCAATGTAGGGCACAGACCCCCTTATTCCTTTACCAAATGAATACTGACCACCTCCCATAGTTCCATAGAGTCTCAGGTGCTGGGGGGATCAAATAATGAATAAGGAAGAAAGGGTGCCTGGTCTGAGAGGTTCTAGGCTGATGAGACAGAGACAAGTCAGCAGCTGATAAGAGCTGGAATGGGTGGGGTACAAGTGCTGGCAGAAGGGGGTCTGGCTCTGAGGAAGTGGCACCCAGGCTGAAGCCTGGGTGAGGATCAGCTAGGTATTGGGAGGGAACTGGTGGATCCTGTGGAAGAAAAGGAATGTGCAAAGACACAGGAGAGAACCCGGCCCACAGCGAGGGACGGCAGAAGTACAGCTGTGGTGGGCGCAAGGATGGTGGGATGGGGGGACGGGGGGTGTGGAAGAGAGATGTGAACAGATTAGAGAGGCCATAAGGAGGAAGAGCGGGAGGTGTGTGAGGACCCAATTCAAGACTGAGAATGATTAAAAGAGGGTCACAGTGCTTCTAGCTCACTAACCAAAGCCATAACCTGGACACCACATCAGTGACAGTAAGGTTCCAGTCGGAAGCCGTTTGGGCCACGCCTCATATTTCCCTGTGTGACGGTTTCAGCAGGAATTAACGTTCACAGGAGCAACCAAGGTACTTTAGGATTCAGAGTCATCCATTACTGAGGGGGATGTGGCTCAGAATTCTGTAGCCTAGAGCTTTCTTTAAGGGAAGACAACCATTGATGCCAGTTATTTTAGCTACTGCATGATGTAGGATTTTTTTTTTTTTTTTTTGCGGTACGTGGGCCTCTCACTGTTGTGGCCTCTCCCGTTGGGGAGCACAGGCTCTGGACGCGCAGGCTCAGCGGCCATGGCTCACGGGCCCAGCCGCTCCGCGGCATGTGGGATCTTCCCGAGCCGGGGCACAAACCCGTGTCCCCTGCATCGGCAGGCGGACTCTCAACCACTGTGCCACCAGGGAAGCCCATGATGTAGGACTTTTAAAAACAGCCAACTTGCCCAATAAATCATTCTGGTCTGGCAATGAGAAAGAGCTGAAAGTTCTTACAGAATGTGAGGAGTCCATTTTTTTAAAAATTTAAATAAAGATGAATGGAAGAGAGACGAACTAGCATAACATGAGATGGCTTGTTGAAAATAGCAACGGTCACAGATGGAGAAAGGCAACCTTCCTCCTGTCCACTGAGTCTGGTGTTAACTGGGGAGCAGCTGACCAGTTCCATGGCCACGGTCCATACAGTTTCTTCCATCATCACTTGAGTGGACTTCAAACTGCAAAGTGGACTTTCTGACTCTGACCCTCCTGCCTCCCTCTTGTAAGAACTCTTGTGATTACACTGAACCCAACTGGATGATCCAGGATCATCTCCCTATCTCGAGATCCTTAACTGAATCCCAGGCTTTGGGGATTAAGACGTAGACATCTTTTGTAGAGAACAAACGTATGGACACCAAGGGGGGAAAGCGGCGGGAGGGTGGGGTGGTGATGGGATGAACTGGGAGATTGGGATTGACATATATACATGGATGTGTATAAAATGGATAACGAATAAGAACCTGCTGTATAAAAAAATAAATAAAATAAAACTCACCCCCCCCAATCCAACAAACAACAACAAAAAGATGTAGACATCTTTGAGGGACCATTACTCTACCTACCACACTGTTTTGGGTTTCTTTTGGCCGCGCTGCGTGTCTTGCGGGATGTCTTAGTTCCCCAACCGGGGATTGAACCCTGGACCATGGCAGTAAAAGTGCCAAATCCTAACCACTGGACCGCCAGGGAATTCCCCACACTGGGTTATTATAAAATCTACAGAGCTCGTTTCTCAGATGTGTCTTTTTTTTTTTAATTAATTAATTTAATTTATTTATTTTTGGCTGTGTTGGGTCTTTGTTGCTGCGTGCGGGCTTTCTCTAGTTGCGGTGAGCGGGAGCTACTCCTCGTTGTGGTGGCTTCTCTTGTTGCGGAGCACAGGCACTAGGGCACGCGGGCTTCAGTAGTTGTGGCACGTGGGCCCTAGAGCGCAGGCTCAGTAGTTGTGACGCACGGGCTTAGCTGCTCCGTGGCATGTGGGATCTTCCCGGACCAGGGCTCAAACCCATGTCCCCTGCATTGGCAGGCGGACTCTTAACCACTGCACCACCAGGGAAGTCCTCAGATGTGTCTTATGCTTTCAGTGCTTCAAAACTGAGGCTGCAGACAAAGGCAAGTCCTTATGTAAGCCAAGGTGACCTAGATATTCAGGTCTTTATGTGATCAAGTGGTGTGAACTGAGGAGTCATCAGTGGGTAAAGTGAAGAAAAAGCACGAAAATTTCAGATCTCAGGTATTGTCTCTTTGCTTTCATTTTACATTTAGATTTTTTCAGCATCTTTTTCATTATTTCTTGTGTAAAGGCAAATTTCTAGTGCTGGGTTCACAGGGACTTCTGTGTGGCAGAGGGAAACCTTGAACAAAGGCTGGAGAGACTTGCTGTCTCCACTCCTACAGCTGACACGTTTGTGACCCCAGGCCTTAGTTTCCACCTGTTAAAAACCCAGCACTTACATCTTTAATGAGCATTCCTATTGTCATCACTGAGGCCAAGGGTTAAGAACATGGGCTCTGGAGTCAGGTTCCCTAGGCTCATATTTTGGCTCCTTAATTTAGGAGCTGACCTTCAGGCAAGTTAATTAATCTCTCTTGCCCCAGTTTCCTCATCTGGCCTATGGGAGTAATAACAGTAGCAATCCTATAGCGACAATGAGTTAAACATGTAAAGTGCATGGAGCAGTGCCTGGCACACAGTGAATGCTCAATAAAGGTTGTTTTTGTTTGTTTTGTTTTTTTGCAGTATGAGGGCCTCTCACTGCTGTGGCCTCTCCCGTTGCGGAGCACAGGCTCCGGACGCACAGGCTCAGCGGCCATGGCTCACGGGCCCAGCCGCTCCGCGGCATGTGGGATCTTCCCAGACCGGGGCACGAACCCCTGTCCCCTGCATCGGCAGGCGGACTCTCAACCACTGCGCCACCCGGGAAGCCCTCAATGAAGGTTATTTTTAATCATCATCATCACTAGATTAGACCCAAGGGATGTACGAAAGCGAAAATATAGCCCTTTTTCTTAGTGCTGGGTCAGATGACTTTTAAGATCAAGGTTTTATGATTCCCAGTATATCATGGAAGAAAAGCACCCCCTTGACTTCCTCACTTCCCATGCATCATGTTGCACTAGCAAGATCTTTTAATATTTCTCCTTGCTGAGAAGTGAGGGCACCAAGTCAAAATTGATGTGCAAAAATTACTGTCCCATTATCACCTGCTGGCCTTGCTAATAAATCTTAGCTTAATGAAGCATATGTATCCTTTCAGAAGAATAGGACATAACCCAAACTAGAGAGATATGGGCTCTAGCTTGTTTAAAACAGTACCTTAAAAAAGCTCACTGCAGGGGCTTCCCTGGTGGCGCAGTGGTTGCGAGTCCGCCTGCCGATGCAGGGGACACGGGTTCGTGCCCCGGTCCGGGAAGATCCCACATGCCGCGAAGCAGCTAGGCCCGTGAGCCATGGCCGCTGAGCCTGTGCGTCCGGAGCCTGTGCTCCGCAACGGGAGAGGCCACAACAGTGAGAGGCCCGCGTACCGCAAAAACAAAAAACAAAAAACAAAAAAACTCACTGCATAACTGCATGCCCATATATACAAATGCTATAATTTTCTTGGGTCAAAGATCATTTTCAAAAAGCAAGCACATATAGTGGAATCTTAAAAAAAAAAAAAAAGATACAAATGAACTTATTTCCAAAACAGAAAGAGACTCACAAACATAGAAAACAAACGTATGGTTCCAAAGGGGAAAAGGGTGGGGGAGGGATAAGTCAGGAGTTAGGGATTAACAGACACATACTGCTTTATATAAAATAGATAACTAACAAGGACCTACTATATAGCACAGGGAACTATACTCAATATTTTATAATAACCTATGAAGGAAAAGAATCTGAAAAAGAATATATATATATATATATATCTGAATCACTGTGCTGGACACCTGAAACTAACACAATATTGTAAATCAAGTATACTTCAATTAAAAAATCTACAGTTGAAAGCTAAAAAAAACCAACATAAGCACATACACATCTATACTCGTGGCAGCTTTTAAAGCAGCTTCTACAAGGTTCAACAAGTTATTTTTGAGAGTAGGCCTTCAAATAGCTCTCCTCCACTTGAAATCTGAAGTGTGGAAAGTGGAGTGGATGTATGTTCTACGGAAAGAGTCGGCAATAAAATATAGAGGACACTTACAGCTGTAGTAAGCTAGGAGGAGTTTATACAGTGAGTTTTAAATCAGACTCAGAATTGGCTGGTGTTATCCACTGAAAAAAATCCCATTGAGTTTGGCCTCCTGAGGATTTTTTCTGGGTGAGGCAGACCCTCGACCAGGCAAAGCTTCAGATGCAGACTTCTCTATTTTCAAAAGGATCTGAAGAGCCAGAAATTTTGCTAATGGAATACAGGAATGAAAATGAATATTACATTTCTACTTGGCTAGCAGCTACCTTGGTATTAAAATTGGCTGATTTAGTTCTGTCCTAGTGGCTGAAATTCTTCCATCTTATTATTACCTCTTTAAAGAGACTTGAACAACTTCATTTATTCTTTCTCTGTCTCTCCTCCTTTTCTTTCTTCTATTCAAACACTTCTACAAAACATAGTGTTCCATTAAAAGAAAGCCAAGGGCTTCCCTAGTGGCGCAGTGGTTGAGAGTCCACCTGCTGATGCAAGGGACACGGGTTCGTGCTCCGGTCCGGGAAGATCCCACATGCTGCAGAGCGGCTGGGCCCGTGAGCCATGGCCGCTGAGCCTGTGCATCCGGAGCCTGTGCTCCGCAACGGGAGAGGCCAGTGAGAGGCCCACGTACCGCAAAAAAAAAAAAAAAGCCAACCCTGTAAGTCCACTGAACTTCTTCTTTTGTTCCTCTGATAATAAAATCTTTGTTATTTTGCTCAAGTTATCGTCATATTCACTAGGCACACAACAGGTGCTCAATAAAGTTGGTTTTTTCCTTCTTTCTCTCCTTGGTCCCTATGTGGTAACGCATTTCTTCCTTTAGTCTTTGGTTTACAAACCACTTGCTATATCATTGACTCCAAGAGCCTCCTTCAGACTCTCCATCATTTATTGGGAAGCTTAGCCCAAACTGAGATAACTCTCATAAGACATTTTGGAAGTAAAAAGGTTCAGAAAAAAACAACGTCCCACTTATCAAAAATGAAGTGCTTTTGTTCTCATTTCAGATCTCGTGGCACAAGGGAAGTATCAGCTTTCAGAGGTCCCCATGAAATATTCGACAAGATATGTGAAATGTTTCTCTTCATTTGGGCTGCTTGTTTCATAATACAGTCGATGTGTTTCACGAGAAAAACAAGGTCAATTCAATTGATCCAACAACTGAATTGTCAGTTTTGGCGACAGACACACATACATATAAATGCTCACGCTCTCCCAGTTTTAACAACACTTTATCTAATTTAGAACCACAAGAACTAGGAAATTAAGAGTTAATACTTAAACCCCATCCTTAATTCATTCTGTCATGTCTGAGTATCACTCTTCCCATAGCAAGCAAGATCACCACCCCCTGTTCTGAGGCCACTAGAGAAAGAATGAAATCAGCTGTAGCATTACTGTGTCACGATGGAGGGAATTAGGGATGAGCCTGGAGAACAAGCTTGGGTGCTCTTTGTATGAGAGTGGGAAGCAGGATGGGAGGGAAAGAAAGGAAGACAAAATAAAAAGAGTAGAAAAAGCAGGCACTGTAGCCACAGGCAAGCTCCTGCTTGCCTTCCACCTATGCCGACAGAGGGCATCTTAAAAGGCAGGGTGCGGACGGCTGCCCTAGTTACAGCAACGCAGCCTATTAGCAGTCTAAGCTCCCAAAGGAACTTGAAAGAACAGACGCAACAACAGACATCACAGCTGATGGAATGCTGTGGTCTTACGCTTTCTCCTGCAACTGTGCATGTGAGCAGGATAAAGGAGGCTTCTCTTACTCAGCTGAAATGCCCCTTGGTTTGCTTATTTCCAAGGGATAAGGAAACCCATTCCAAGGGATGGTTTGAATTACTGCTCTTTCAACAACATTATGGGTCATGTATCCACTAAAATGAATCTATTGTGCTGTGCTTCTTTATCATGAATCATTGTCTTAATTTTTAACCCAACCCAGCAGGAAACCATGTGTTTACCCCATGTAACTTTCATTCGATCATGGAATTAATAAAATCTCTGTTACCTAACAGAAGAACCCACGGGACTATTTCAGGGCAATGACAAATTAAAAGAGGGAACTGCCTTCTCTAATGGCTGCTTGGTCCCGCAGCAGGTAAAATCACACACAAAATAGCAAAAAGCAAATTTACTAATTTGCCTCCTACATTTACTATTTCATCAGGAGGAGGTCCGCTCTCTATCTATACATTCATTTTTCCTAAGGCTTCCTCATCAGATGACTAGGTCCTGCCAATAAGTAATACTCTCAAATTGTCATCTGCCTATAAACTATTAAATGGTATTTTTTATTTTTGCAATTTGGAAAAATGTATCATGCAGCAAGGAATGCCTAGCTTGATGCTGTTAGTACATACAACGAACTTCCTCATCCTGTCTAATGTACATCTTTCAATGAGAAGAATGACATTACAAAATAGTTCTTCTTGGGTGTATTCAGAAAATGCATACATATATTCATTATTAGGACTCTTCAGATTTACTGAAAAATACCTACTTGAACCTAAAACATGCACAAAAGGTTAGCTATTATCTTAATCCTAAATTCTGCTATTATATTTCTATCACAGATGTTCTGTGCTGATGGAAAGTCTAAGCTATTTGGATTTGCCAGCTTGGATTAATAACTACCCATCTCTAATCATTAATGATGCTGGTTCCAGTTCAGTGATTGAAATGGGTAAAAAAAAATTTCATTTTATTCTTTCCTTATGAAAGAGCTGTTGGCTTGGCAATGCATTTCTTTCTGGAAAAAAGTCCTTTTGAAAAGGAGAATACTAAAAACGGTGTAGGAAACACTAGAGAAGAATAGAAATTCATTTTAAAGCAGTGCACCATGTACAAATGCTGTCTTACAAATAGGATTATTTAATTTAAACCTTAGATCTGTCAAGCTCCATTACTTCAAATGGAGCCTGTCGTTCCTTGAGTTCATTATATACCGAGATTATATTACAATTTATGTTAGGTTCAGTCATTGCTGAGATACAAGGCAGTTAAAAAAAAATTACACAGCAGTGTCAGTAAATAGAGCAAAGTCACTGCACTGTTGGGAAAGGCAAAAAGTCATCTTGCTAAATGAGGATCCAAGCTGTCCTGTACCGAGACTGCTACTAATAAATAAGAGGCCTCTGGGAAAAGTGCTGAGCGTAGGCTGGATCTATTTTCAGCTTGCATCAGCAGCTGCTGACCCTGGGATCACATCTTTACGCACACTCTACACCATATGTAATCACTCCAGTGCTGCGACCAGTAAGATAATGAAAGAGCATGGCATAAATCTATACTCGAGTGGAATGCTAAATGAGAAAAATAATACAAAAAGGGGAAATAAACCGCATTTTCAAGTCATTAGGAAGAAAGACTTTGACATATGAAGTGCTGCAACCATTAATAGCACTTATCATATAGAGTGGAGACAAAGAGACAAATTAATCAAACTGACAGAACTGGGACATTTTATGCTAATGCAGGCTCCTGGGTTTTAGTCTGTATTCCTCTGTGTCTGGAAAACTGATACCATTACAGAGCAGGAAATTGCATGAATAACACGCAACAGATCATAAAAATTCACACACCAACGGCAGAAAACACTGCCAAAAGCTCTGTAAAAACAAGGATGGAGACCTCAGCAGAGGAACTACCAGCGAGTAATTAATGCAAATAAGTCCACGAATATCTCCCATTCATGCACTGTAATTAACTCTAGACTTCTCGTTCATAATGATAGTGATGAAACCGAAGCCTAGAGAGTGAACTCTGCAGTTAGCCAGAGGAGGCTGCCCAGGCCCTGATTCCAGGCTGTTTGCCAGCAGCCGGGGTGACTGCTGCTCCAGCCTAAATTTACTGCCTGGGTTGGGTTAGCCTTAGAAAATGTGAAATAAACATACAAACATTAACTTATAACTTTAAAAGGGAGGAGGGAGAGACATAAATTGCTAATGCAAAGAAAAGCCAAAGTGTTCACGTATGTTTGTGCGAGTGGTAGAGAGACAGAGAATCTGATACTGAAAGCATTTTTATGAAACACATGCTGTCCCTGACTTATAAACAGCCCTCACTTTATGAATAAGCTAGACTTAAAAGTGAATGGCAGGCAAGACCTCAGGAAGGCTCAGCAAAGCAACTGCCCTTTGTTTTCCAATTGTGAACTCCCAGCGTGGCCGGTGTGGGTAGGTCCACTAGTTCGTTTATACCCATCCATAGCAGTAAGTGACTGCTGTGCTAAGATCTCCATCCCTCCCCAGAGGAAGCTCCTGCATCCTTGGCACTGGGTCCCTTAGCTGGAACTCCAAAGAATTGTCCCATTAAAAAAAAATGACAGTATGAATAGAAGTTAGGTGTGGCTTAAAAAAAAATGCATCAGAACTAGAATTCTATGAGATCGTCTTTGCTGGCATTCAGGCCTCTGGCTCTCAATGATTCTGTTCCAAGTCTTTCCTCTCATTCTCACCTAATATACACTACACATTTTCACACCTCTAGAACTTTCCTAAAGGAGACCCTTCATTTATTTGACGGACGTTAATCAAATGGCTACCATGTTGGCATCGTCCTAGATGGTGGATGTGCAGATCAAAATTAACATCACCAGGGCTTCCCTGGTGGCGCAGTGGCTGAGAGTCCGCCTGCCGATGCAGGGGACACGGGTTCGTGCCCCGGTCCGGGAAGATCCCACATACCGCGGAGCGGCTGGGCCCCTGAGCAGTGGCCGCTGAGCCTGCGCGTCCGGAGCCTGTGCTCCGCAACGGGAGAGGCCACAGCAGTGAGAGGCCCGCGTACCGCAAAAAAAAAAAAAAAACTAACATCACCACTACCACCACTCAGAAACCTTGCATACAGATCTTACTGTCCAAATGAGGAGACGGACAAGCAATACCTCAATTACAGTGCAGTGTACAAGTTGCAATGACAGAGATATAGAAAGTTGTGACAGGCATATAATGCAGGGACACTCAACTTGAGAGGGCCTTCCCCTCCCCACCTATTGAAATCCCACTCTCACCTCCTCTCCTCCACAAGAACTTCTCTTATTCCCTCATTAGAATTATCTATTCCTCCTTTGTAATGTCATAGCCCTTCGCTTATTCCTAGACTACAGACTTAACTTCCTTCTCGCTTTGCATGATGATAAACATCTGTTCCCTGAATAAATTTCAAAACAAGAAAGGCGATACAGATAGGAGATTTGGGAGCTGATTTAAGAAAGTAGCCACTATTCATAACCTGTTTCCAGGATAAAAGACACTCTCAGCAGTTCAGACAACTAATTTCTCAACAAACTTTTGGAATGTAATGTATCTAAATTGCCTATCCTAGCCTTTGTTCCCTAGCCACTGGGCCACCAAAAATGTCACCTGGGGGGTTTCCCTGGTGGCGCAGTGGTTGAGAGTCCGCCTGCCGATGGAGGGGACATGGGTTCGTGCCCCGGTCCGGGAGGATCCCACATGCTGCGGAGCGGCTGGGCCCGTGAGCCATGGCCGCTGAGCCTGCGCGTCCGGAGCCTGTGCTCCGCAGCGGGAGAGGCCACAACAGTGAGAGGCCCACGTACCACAAAAAAAAAAAATGTCACCTGGGGAAATCCCTGGCGGTCCAGTGGTTAGGACTCCGTGCTTCCACTGCAGGGGGCACGGGTTCAATTCCTGGTTGGCGAACTAAGATCCTGCATACCGTGCAGCGTGGCCAAAAACATAAAAATAAATAAAAAGATAATGATTGAGAATTTAAAAAAATGTAACCTGCATTTGCATGGACCAATGCGTGAAACAATGGAAATGTTTCAAGTAGTGCAAATGTGAACTAAAGATTCTTCTCACAGTTACGTAACTTGCATATTAGGGAAAAAAAAAATCCGTTTCAAGGGAGGACTCCTGCCTCGTATCAGCCTTGGTAAAATGAAAAGTGAAAAACACACCTGGCTTTCCGTATGAAGATGGGACTAAGTTTGGCTGTATGCAGTGCTGTATAGAAAAATGCTGTATAAGTACCCTTATACTAGGTTGATTTATGACTATGATTAGAATCCAGGTGAGACTGTTTACAGTGGTAGATCTGGGAACAGAGCTAGACCACTGGGGCTAACCCTTACTATCAGGTACCACGCCTGAGTGGCCACCCTTCAGAGGGAGCAGAAGTGCCAGGTGTGGGTTTTCTTTAATGCCTTTCAGCCCTGAGGACACTTGCTGAGAACCCAGACCTTAGGTAGGTAAATCACCTAACAGCACATCTGCAGAACCCCGCTGGCCTCCGCTGCAAGGTGTTGAACCTTCTGCTGCTTTCTCTTTCTTTGTAAAGTCTGTCTAACTGTTCTTTCTTTACACCATAGGATTTTAAAATATATTATTTTCATTCTGTGTATCTTTTGTATAATCTTAGCATATCTACAATTTTACCCTTTTGTTAATACAATCAGGTATACTATGGACTGGCTGTAGGTCCACTGATTTTCAGTATTTTTACCAATGACAGGGGTTAGAGGAGCCTTATTCTTTATTGTGTTAAGCCTAAGGAGATGCCTGAATTAGAATTAAAGTTTAAAGATGACAAATGGTATAAATTCTGATTAGGCTCAATTAGATGGTAATATTTTGGGAAGAAAAAAGATAAAACCCAAATGCAAGACAGAAAATAATTATTCAAGCTTATATATGATGAAAGCCAGTAAGATTTATAGTGATTCCTGTCTTTAAATCCAACTAGAAAGAGAATAGGTTCTCAGTGAGGAAGAATATTGGGGAACATGACGGTGAAAACTGAAAACTGATGTTCAGGTTCCTTGAATTGATGAGCATTTTATTTAAATTGTTTATTGTTATGGTCCCTTATTATTATTTAATATAAGTATATTAAACTGAAAATATTGCATCCGGGGCACAGCACTGAGAATCTGACACACGGGCCAAACCTTGAGTCTTTCCTCTAAGTAGCTGTTACCTACAGGAAGCATGTGATTTGGTCCACCTCAGTCAATGTGATGTGATTTGACAGGGTTAGACAGAGCTCCATGTCTGTGGTTGGTGAGTACAAGTGGAATGAGAACAACTTTTGCTATAATCACGGCGAGTGAAGAAAGGCAGATGGGGGTGGGGCAGGAGGGAAAGCGGTGGTTCTGTGGGACTCAGGTGGCTGGAGATATTTCTTAATAGAAGGCTACAGGTGCTGCCGAAGTTGTGAGTTTGGGGAGATCAGTTCATGGAGAAAAGAGCCTAAATTCATTGCTAGGACAGGGGGCCAAAGGCAGGGGATAAAAGTACAGAGCAGGGAAGATGAGGGAAGGGTATGAAGGGCTACAGAGGGAAATGCGAGGTGGTCCTGGGCAAGTTCCTGCATCAGGAACTTCCTGGCAACAAGCACTATTGAATCATAAGCTACTAGAAGGAAGTTGCGGTATCAACTTTCCTGGAGTTTTTTTTAATATTAATATTGAGAGACAGAAGTCTTTTTTTTTTGGATTGTTCAGCTCACTTTTTGAATACAGTCGTCTAGAATCTGATGACTTCTTATCTCTCTTTTTCCGAAAGGCACGTATCAGGATTGTATTTTAACATAACTGTACCTTTCAGACATACATTCAGCTATGAGCCCAGTGCGTGTGAATTATAAGAAACGTCTGAATGGAAATTTACGGACTGTATTGTCATTATATATTTTTATGTCACTTCTTCCTCCCAACAGCTTGGGAAGTGAAGTGTGATGATTCTTATTCTCATTTTCTATAAAACTGTGGTGCGGAGAGTTGAAGCAACCTGCCCACAGTCGTGGGACTCGAGTCCTGAGCGCCTCACTCCAGATCATGTGTGACCTCCCCCATCTCTACAGCCATTCTAACAAAGCAGCTCTAACACATTTTCTTTTTCTCATTCCTCCTAAAATTTGTTTTTCCATTTTGATTACTACCCTTTACATATTTCAGGAAAACGCTTGGGTGCTGTGTACTGTAAGAGCCAGAAATGAAGGCCAAGAAGGCAGGGACCGTATAGACCCTGACCCTGGATGCTCCCACCACTGTTGGACATTCACCTATGATTTGGCTTCACCCGCACATGCTGGGAGCTTCGGTTTAAACCTTTGGGAAATATCCTCAATGTCTATGGGAAATCTCCATCTTCCTCCTTCTTCTTTAAGTGGGAGCCAAAATTCCCCATAAAGAAGTCTACTGGTTTGAATAGGACATAATCCTTACTTCTGTTTTATGGGGCTTCTTTTCATTCATTCATCAAATATTTATTGAGTGCCTACTATGTGCCAGACACTGTGCTAGGCTCCAGGGACATAATGACAAACAAGGCAGGCATGATGCTTGGAACTTGGACTCTTGTCCTGCACTGTCCAAATGGTGGTCACTAAGCCATGTGTGACTCTTTATATTAAAATTAATTAAAATTTAAAATTCAGTCCCTTAGTTCCTCTAGCTATGTTTCAAGTGCTTGATAGTCACATGCAACTAGTGGTTACCATACTGGTCAGTGCAGAAGAACATTTCCATCATCATAGAGAATGCTATTGGACAACACTGGTCTAGAGAAAGAAACAGATAATAAACAAGTAAGTCGACGAATGTATCATTGAAAACTATGATACAATTTTGGGTCTTTTCTGTTTCCCTTTGGTCTTTATAAATTTATTTATTTATTTATTTATTGGCTGTGTTGGGTCTTTGTTGCTGCGCGCGGGCTTTCTCTAGTTGCGGGGAGCGGGGGCTCCTCTTCATTGTGGTGTGCGGGCTTCTCATTGCGGTGGCTTCTCTTGTTGCGGAGCACGGGCTCTAGGTGGGCAGGTGTCACTAGTTGTGGCATGAGGGCTCAGTATTTGTGCTCACAGGCTCTAGATCGCAGGCTCAGTAGTTGTGGCACACGGGCTTAGTTGCTCCATGACATGGGATCTTCCTGGACCAGGGCTTGAACCCTGCATTGGCAAGCAGATTCTTAACCACTGTGCCACCAGAGAAGCCCCTCCCTTTGCTCTTTAAAAGTCATCTATCGCTTTCTTTTCCAACAAACACGCCTAATTTCACGGCCTCATTACTTCTTGCTTAGGCCACTGCAACAACCTGGCCATTGTCTCTTTCTCCCTGAATCCTTCCGTTGTACTGCTGCCTGATTCATCTTCCTAACGATAATCATTTTGTCAACCTGCTTCCTGTAGAATAAAACCCAAGCCCCTCAAGCATGGCATTCAAGGCTCTTTATAACTGGGCTCCAATGACCTGTCCTGCCTCATCTCTTGCCATGTCTTCTCCCTACCCTACATTTTGGCAATAAAAAATGGGGTTATTGATATCAAATCCACCGCCCTCTGTATCCATTCTTGGGAAGTTATATTTAAGTTATGAGGATGTCCACAATAGCCAAACAAATAGACCTTCTTTAGAATGTCACTGAGTTAAAACATGAGAAGAGAAGGAGGGAGAGTGGCAGAGGTGGGTTCCAAAGAACTGAGTTAGGGTAAGTGTAAATCATCTAAGCGAGTCCCGTAGAAATTCTCAGCACAGGGTAGTCATCATCAAGGAGAGCATCATTCTCCACCCTCACCATGAGGAAGTGTATAGAAGCAGGTGAGGAGGTGGTATAGACGCTTAGGGACCCAAGCAGGAGAGCTAGACTATTTTGGAAGAAAAAACCAAATCAGATAACCAAGAAACACACATAAAAAGTATTTTCATCTAAATATACTTAATGTGGGACTTCCTTGGTGGTCCAGTGGTCCAGACTCTGTGCTCCCAATGTAGGGGGTCCAGGTTCGATCCCTGGTCAGGGAACTAGATCCCACATGCTGCAACTAAAGATCCCTCACGACGCAACGGAGATCCCATGTGCCGCGACTAAGAGACCCAGTGCAGCCAAATAAATAAATAAAATTTAAAAATGTACTTAATGCAAAAAGCCTTATATTTCCTTATGCTTTATTACAAAACTTATGAAAATAGGCATGACCTTTGTTCTCAATAAGCTGCCATTGTGGCTTTCTTTGGGAAGGGATCGCACAAAACAGACAGGACTAGTGGACAGAAAAATTACTGAATTATGGAGTGTCCCCCAAACTACAGACACTTATGACCAAATGTCACAACTTTTAATATACTCTCTAATGCAACTCACTTTGTTTACAAATTAAATTTAGCTTAGAACCTCCCCCTAAGCAACACTATCTGTGAAATCTCAGGTTTAACGTGTGAGTTACACTTTTTTGAATACATATTAAGATAAACACAGTGATTCTGAAAACAAGTTCTTCATATATCACTTAAAATCATTTCACTTCCAAGTTGTGCTACAAATATTCATATGATGGGAAATACTGGGATTAGGAGGCTGAATAATTATTCTGGCTAAGTGCTGAGGTGGGAGACATCTGGACACGGTCTCTCGTATTTTCCAGTCTGGAACAGGGGCAGAGGATGTGTCGCTTCCCTGCGGTAGGGGGTGACTGCCCTAAAAAGTGAAGGGGTAAAAAGCGGCAAAGTATAGGTAGCCATGAAGCATCAATCCCTGATCAGCAACATCATCGGTATCCTTTCTGGAGCTAGTGTGAATTAATGGATTAACATTGACAAGGAGCACAGAACTTTCCAAACATCTACTGTAGTTCTCAATCCTTTGTAGGGAAGGAGCCACATGGGAGCCTCACTGGCAGCCATGGGCTCCTGGGTTTGGGTTTATCGGGTGGCCTCAGGGGGCCCTGGAGGCAGCTTCCAGCTTCCGTGGTGACAGGTCACCTCCCCGGTGTCTAGTCCAGAACTCCAGATGCTGCAGTAGGGTGGCTGCAGCTCTGTGAGGGCAGGATGCTGAAATTCTCATACCAAGGATGCACAGACTTGTGACCCTGAGAATGACCCAGGGCCGCCGCTGGGGCCCGTCACATGAGATCATCTGGATTCATCAGCCTGTACAGGGAGACTCAGCTGGGCGGTGCCTTCACAGCTTCTGTCAGAGGCTTAGTTTTCCTGCAGAAAAGGGAGAAAAACCAGACTCCCCAAACGAAGGGCATTTTATGTAACTCTTCTGGCATGTTTCTTTCACCTCTCCAGTGTGGCTGAGCTCATAGAAAACTGGTGTTAAAGCACTTCAGCAAGAAGCCAGGGATTTGAAAGCCCCTTCTAACAGCTGTTAATGGTTGTCGATGAGCGGCAGACTCCGGGGCTGGAGGGAAGGGAGCCAAAAATAACTCCGCAGCAGCGTTTTTCAGGATTCAGTCATTGCTGATGCTGGAAAGGAGGGGCGTGAGGAACTGAAGCACAGCTCTAGGAAAACAGGGCAGGGGTTGGAAGATTGAGGGTCCTGGGCTGCTGCCTGCATGCCCCAGTTCTCTTACAGCAGGACTTGTAAGACCTTTCTCACAAACGGGGTATCTGAGGAAGACTCAAACAGGAAAACGGAAAGACAGGAAGAGAGACTGATGTTGGAGGTGAACTGAACTCAGCCTCCTGCATGGTGCGGGTGGGCTCCTAGTGCCGGGGCTGTGCAGTGCGGGAGCTTTGTGATGATGGTTCTTTTTGGTGTATATGTCTTTTTAATTTTATTCTTTTTAATTTATTTTACTGAAGTATAGTTGGTTTATAATGTTGCATTAATTTCTGCTGTACGGCAAAGTGATTCAGTTATCCATATATATACATATATATACATTCTTTTTCATACTCTTTTCCATTATGGTTTATCACAGAATATTGACTATAGTTCCCTGTGCTATACTGTACGCCCTTGTTTATCCATTCTATACATAATAGTTTGCATCTGGCAAACTCCCGATTCATCCCTCTTGGCACCCACGAGTCTGTTTTCTATGTCTGTGAGTCTGTTTCTATTTCATAGATAAGTTCATTTGTGTCATATTTTAGATTCCACATATAAGTGATATCATGTGGTAATTGTCTTTCTCTGACTTACTACCCTTAGTGCAATAATCTCTAGGTGCATCCATGTTACTGCAAACAGCATTATTTCATTCTTTTTAATGGCTGAGTAATATTCCATTGTATATATGTACCACATCTTCTTTCTCCATTCATCTGTTGATGGACATTTAAGTTGTTTCCATGTCTTGGCTATTGTGAACAGAGCTGCTACGAGCATTGGGGTGCATTTATCTTTTTGAATTATAGTTTTGTCAGGATATATGCCCAGGGGTGGGATTGCTGGATCATATGGCAACTCTAGTTTTAGTGTTTTAAGGAACCTCCATACTGTTCTCCATAGTGGCTGCACCAATTTGTATTCCCACCAACAGTGTAGGAGGGTTCCGTTTTGTCCACTTCGGTGTGTGTTTTTAATCTGCATTTCATTCTGTGGGATTTACAAGCCCATTCCACGGTCAAGGAACTGGCTTAGGCATCTTTCTCCTAAGGAACCCCTCCCATTGACGCCTAGCCTTGCCTGATGGGGTTGCCTTCTAACATATTTCTGTTCATCTCACTTTCCCTCTAATAGAGATGTGTAACACCATGGGCTTCAGCGACTCAAAGTGTATGTTTTGTTTGTTTTTTAAATAATATCCAGCCTCCATTTCTGTTTTTAAATCATATCCCAATGTTATCAGCCATTTCCCCAAGAATTACAGTGACTTACGTTTTTTTTTTTTTTTTTTTTTCGGTACGCGGGCCTCTCACTGTTGTGGCCTCTCCCGTTACGGAGCACAGGCTCCGGATGCGCAGGCTCAGCGGCCATGGCTCACGGGCCCAGCCGCTCCGCGTCACGTGGGATCTTCCCGGACTGGGGCACGAACCCGCGTCCCCTGCATCGGCAGGCAGACTCTCAACCACTGCGCCACCAGGGAAGCCCTCTTTTCATTTTTATAACGTATACACATAAGGGAGGATTTTTTTTTCCTGACATTTTCCCTGTCACTCAATCCAGATGTGCATGAGGCACTTTTTTTTTTTTTTCCATGAGGCACTTTTAAATCTTCCCACCCACCCTCTGAAAGTTCTGATGCTTCTAGGGAGTAAAACTAAGTCTTGGAATTCCACACGAATTGTATACTTGATCTTTCTGGGTCTGGCAAACAAACCATCACCCACTCAGAATGTAGACAGGAAAGTGGCAGGTGATTCAAGCTTCATTAGGACCAAGTCATGCCAGCAAAACTTCATTTCTGGCTTTGATGGGATCACTGCTCAGACAATGCAGTAGACATAGCATCCCAGGATTTGAGCAAGGCAGCTGACATCTCTTAGCTCACTCTTTAAGTCATATGAAAAAATGGGGTCTAGAAGATAGTAAAATTAAGCAATCAGTGGCTGGGCGATGGATTACTGTCAGCTTCAACCTGAGGAAAATTGTCTGGTGATAAGACCCAGCTTTCTACTTACTCTGTCATGCTTAACTTCTATCTCTGACTTGGAAAAGATTTGGGCGGCAAGCTGGTAAGATACTCTAGGAGACAGAATCAAGACCCTCAATGATGACCATGGGCTGATATTATGGTGTAAATGTGTAAGGATGCAATTTAACAAAGAGGTGTCAATTCCTGTACTGGAATTTAAAAAGTCAACTTTGCACAAAATTGTAAATCAAGTATACTTTTTAAAAAAAGGTCAACTTTGTAAAAACAGGATGGGAGAGTTCTGGCTTAATGAGGTGTGTCAGGACTGTGACACAGTTGCTAGGAAACTTAACACAACCTGGGCTATATCAAGAGATGTATAACGCAGAGATGGGGTTATAGCTTCCCTAGATTCTCTACTGTTTAGATCACACTGAGACTCTTGTATTTAGTCCTGGTGCTGTATGTTAAGAACAGGCCAGGCAAAAAGCACCGTGATGAACACTGAACCCATGTCCCAGGTGGCGATGGAACCAGGGATGTTCAAACCAGAGAAAGGGAGACATATGGGGCCCACACAAGTGTCGTTTTTGGAGAGTTAATGTGCTATCATGGGAAGATGAGATGAGCTTTGTTCTCTTCCATTCCAGAGGGCATAAATAGGACCACAGATGAAAATTTCAGGGAGGTAGATTGCGATGAAAAATGAATAATTTTTTAGTAATCACAGTTGTACAAAATGAAAGGGGTTCTTAAGCGGTGGCGTGCTCCCCACTGCTGGAGGTGTTCCAGCAGAGGCTGGAGAGCTACCTATGTCATTATCACAAAAGGATTCCAAATTTGATGGGAGATTGGACTAAATGACTTAACAAGCCTTATCTTTTAACTTTCAATCCTTTATACTCCTCACTTTCTACCACAATAATTGAGAGGAGTTATGGTTCTTCGTATTCCTTAAACACTTTATACAAAAATCGACAAGGAAGAAAGACAAGGTGGATAGTACTTTCATTTACTCTGGATACTGCTGGCAAAATATATGGACTCGTGAGTTGGCAAAACAAACAGAGCTTTCTTAAACTTCCCCAAGTCTCCTATAAGCCTGTGAACGACACATGCTTCAAGCTACTTTAGTTTGGAATTCTGACCTAGTCCAACCAGTCTGCTGAGATCACGAACAATTTGCAAAGAACACAGGCAGCCTTGATAGAATGTAATGAAAGGCAGTATTAAAAAAATAAAGAAGTCAGTGATTTCCTAAGTATGTACATTTTCAAAGGCCATCGTATCTACTCAACAAAAATTCAACTGTGTAGTTGCAGAACCTAGAAATTAAACAAATGCACACTCAGCAGTCTGAGTTTCAAGACATTTACACAGGCATTATTTCCAGGCATGATTTCCCCTGCTGAACAAGTAAGCCCTTTCTATTTAGACCTGTCAGGAGAGCAAGTGTAGTCGGTCACATGGAACCACAGTTTTGTTTGAATGGACAGCAGCGTGCCCCATCTCGTATTTTTCCTGGGCTTGACACAGTAACAGCCATTAAAAAATATCATGAAAGTTGTACACACCCTGCCATTCTGCACACTCTAAAATGGCAGGAGAAAATAGCCCAAAGCCTTTCCTCCTTAATAATCTCTTGGACAGGTTTTAGGACCGAACCAGGTAATCTCAACGTGAGTAGAAAAGAAACAAGAAGAAATGACTCTAAGTAGAAGAGGTGGAAGACAAAAGGCAATGAAATAAGTGAGATGAGGTGAAGGATACCTCTAAAACATGGCAACATGTACTGTGATTTACTCATGGTTGATATTCAAGAAATATCTATAATTTATCAGGAATGGTCACAACTTAGGAGAGTACATAGTTCTGTACCAGCAACCTGAGGCCAAGGCAAAAGAGATGTTCCTGCAATGATGATACCACATAGATTCCTGGAGGTCACCGTTCTAGCTCCTGTTTAGATATCTGTTTCCTGTTCTCATGGTTAGGACCTGACTCTGGGTTGGAATTTCTTGGATGGCCCTCCCAGGTCTGTGACCATCTAATTAGTGATCATCTAATTAGTGACTCTAACTCAAATTCTAGACACAAAGTCGAGGTGAACAATTGAACTGGGTCTCATGTTGTGAAGTTGGCACTGGAGGGACCTTCTCTTGACACTGGCCTCTGATCATAGATGGCCATGTTGGTGCAGAGGCTGCCTCTCCAGTTCTACAAGATGGAGCAAGGAAGAATTCCTTGGATGGTAACTCTTTCAGAATTCTTCTTCTGAAACATCTATAACTTCAAAGCAAGTTACAATTACAAATAATGTCATGTATTTTATTTCCAAAAAAGGATTGAAGTGAATCCTAAGATTCGGAAATAACCTTCTAATACAGACAGAGCAGCCACTGGAGGCCAGACTCCACAGGACCCAGGGAATTATCCAATTCAACAACTGATTAGAAAAGGGGCTCACGTGCGTAGGGAGCACAAAGGAAACTGAATTTCAGGAACTTTTGAACCAAAAGTAATAACAATATAAACTAGAGTAGAAATTTGCCCCCAAGTGGAGCCGAACTAGACTACTAACTACTTTGATATTAAACCTAGCAGAGGACTAACCAGTGGATGCTCTGGGTGACCTGGGGGGTGATTCTGAAGCCTTTTTCTTATCCTGTAATGATGATAATAACCACGTCTGGAAGACCCATACAAGTGTACAAAATGCTGGAGTGCTTACACGCAAACACATACACAACACATATGTGTATCCAGAAGAATCATGGGGAGATGGATGAAACACCTACAGTTACAACATAAAAACCTTACCCCATGGCCTCTGCTTGTTCTCTCTGTCTGAAAGCATTCCACTTTTTAGAACTTGTATATTTTTCCTTTCACGGAAGTAATGCTGTTAATGTGGCTTTTAAAAAGCTGTAGTAAAAAGCATGTAACATAAAATCTACCATCTCAACCATTTTTAAGGGTATAGTTCAGCAGTGTTCGGTATATTCACATTGCTGTGAAACAAAGCTCCAGAACTTTTTCATCTTAAAAATCTGAAATTCTAGGACTTCCCTGGTGGTGCAGCGGTTAAGACTCCGCGCTCCCAATGCAGGGGGCCCGAGTTCGATCCCTGGTCAGGGAACTAGATACTCTAAGACCCGGTGCAGCCAAATAAATAAATAAAATAAACATTTAAAAAAATCTGAAATTCTGTAACCATTAAACCACTCCCTTTTACCGCCTAGCACCCAGCCCCTGGTACCCATCATTCTATTTCCATTTCTATGAATTTGACTACTTTAGATACCTCATTTAAGTGGAATCATATAGTATTTGGCTTTTTGTGACTGATAGGGCTTGTAAATAAACACAGGGCGATAAGAAGAGAAGGTATAAAGAAGGAGAGGGAGAGGGCAAGTCCACCCCGCCTCTTTTTCTGGTGTTGGCTAGAAAGGGAGGTCCCCGGAGTGTTGTCTTGGGCTAGACTGCGGTTGGCAGGATGTTGTTACAGCTGCAGAGAGAGGGTCCTCGCGACAGAGTGGGTTCAAGGTCCATTCTCTCCATCAATAAGCCTTACTGGGGGCCCTAACCGTCAGAGTCCCCATTTCAAGCAGACTTTCTGAAGTCCACGGAACCTCAGCAATTCTTCAAGAATTCCCATGAAAAGCTCTCAGCATCTTTCTGGGAGGAGAAAGAATCTGCATAAATAAAGCCTCATTATTTTAAGCACAGCCTCTGTTGCAATCCTGGAGGGAGCACAGAAGCAGCAATGGAATGTGAATGAATAGTCTCCGAGCTGCCAGAGCCTGCTCTTCAGGAACGAAATATGCTTAGAATGTGCATCCCTCGCGGATGCAGGCGAGGGGCACAGAGGGAAGGGAAATTTGGGTTCAAAACTGAAAGGCAGCCTGTGAAATTCAGTCGCATGTCAAAGGGATCATCGGCAAAAAATGTCTGGGAACCACTATGACACTCCGGCTGAACCTTGCAGGGTCACTCCCACCAACGCCACCTCACATGTCACTGTGAATAGAGCCACATCTTCAGCACAAATCCCCCTTTCTCACCAAAACTTCCACCCAGCGCCCAGAACAAGGGAGACCTCCTATAGCATCTCCACATGGGAGCCAGACTCCTAGAGGCAGTTGACAGTGCAAACTGGGAGTTAACTTTTTCATCTGAGTGGATGGAGCTCAAATTACCAAAAGGTTAATTTGTAAATGAAAAAACTTCTATGAAAAGATTTATCCCCAGGCATTCCTAATTATCCTTGCACAAGCCTGCGGTGAAACTCTCAGTAGATCTTCAAGCTTTTGCTATCCCTCTGCCTGACTGCTGACGGCCCCCAGATCCTGCTATCCACCCACCCCATCCCTCGCGTCCTTTCTCAAACCTGCTCCTTGGGTAGTTTTTCTTTCCCACCTCAGTTCAGGGCAACTCCCATCCTTCCCGTTTTTAGGGCCAAAACCTCAGTCATCTTGGATTCTTTTCTTTTTCTCATATCCTACTTCCAACCAGCTAGTGGGAAGTCCTGGCAGTTCTGCATTCAAAATAAAGTCAGGTTCCAAGCCTTTGCATTTCTTCCCTGCCACCACCCTCCTACAAACTACCTCTTGCTTGAATTATTGCAGGAGATGCTTAGCTGGTATCCCTACTCCTGCCCTCGTCCCTTTGTAGCCTACTCTCAACCCAGCATCCAGAGCCATCTTGTAGAAAGATAGGTTGGATGATGTCACTGCTCTATCCAGAACCATCCAGAAGATCCCTGTTCACTGAGTACAAGCCAACATCATTAATATGGCCCATCAGGCCCTTCACTATCTGTCTCCTCCCAACACCCCAGCTCTAGACCCGGTCTCTGTATGTTGTCTTCTCCACGAGCCCTTTCCGAACCGCCATGTCTAAAATTTCAACTTGCAACTGAAATGTCCATCGAAGGATGAATGGATAAAGAAGATAGATAGAGAAGATGAATGGAATATTACTCAGCCATTCAAATGAATGAAATAATGCCATTTGTAGCAACATGGGTGGACCTAGAGATTATCATACTAAGTGAAGTAAGTCAGAGAAAGACAAACATCATATGCTATCACTTATAGGTGGAATCTAAAAAATGATACAAATGAACTTATTTACAAAACAGAAATAGACTCACAGACATAGAAAACAAACTTATGGTTACCAAAGGGGAAAGGGGTTGGGAGGGTTAAACTGGGAATTTGAGACTAACAGACACATACTACTATATATAAAATAGATAAACAACAAGAACCTATTGTATAGCACAGGGAACTATACTCAATATCTTGTAATAATCTATAATGGAAAAGAATCTGTAAAAGAATGTATATATGTATATACACACACACACGTATAACTGAATCACTTTGCTGTATACCTGAAGCACTGTAAATCACGTATACTTCAAAAAATTTTAAAAACGCCTACAATGCCAAAATGAAACAAAATTTCAACTCCAGTCCTCACTAACTACTCCCCTCCCTATTTTATTTTCCCCTGTAACATTGATCACCAGCTTACGTATTCTTGTTTACTGTATGTTGCCCCTAATGGGAATGTAAGCTCTGGGAAGGCAGAGGGTGTATGCATTTTGTTCCCCGCTACATCCAGTACCTAGAAGAGCACACACAGTTGGTGCTCAGTGCAAATCTGGTCAATGAATAAATGGCTCCTTCTGGTCATTCAGGTCTCAGCCCCAAAGTCTCCTCCTTGGAGAACCCTTCCCTGGCCACCCTATCTAATGTTGCTTCTCCCTTGATGACTATATCACATCACCTCATTTTATTTTACTTTTAGCACTCATCACAATCTAAAGTTATCTGTTTTCTTATTTGTCTTTTGCACTAAAATATAGGCCCATGAGAGCTCCAACTTTCTTTGTCTTTGTTCACGGCTACATCCCCAGCACTTAGAACAGGGCTTGGCACAGAGTAGGTACTTAGTAAATGCTTCTTGTGAATGGAGCACCTTCATGACAAAATCAATCCATATCTATTATTTTTTTCCCAATTTTTTATCTTGAGAATTCCAACCTACAGAAAAGATGAAAGAAATGTACATCCATATACCTTCAATCTCAATACATCAACCGTTAAATTTTGCTAAATTTGTATGCTCCGCTTGATCAAACTGTGCCTGAAGCTGTCCCAATAAATACCTTCTACTGTTTTAAGCAAAAAAAAAGTATGCTGTCTTCTCTATATCTTTATCTATCTATAGATAAACACACACCCCCACCCGCTCCACATATACATTTCTTCCCAAAACCACTTGAAAGTAAATCATGACATTTCATTCCTAAATACTTCAGCATATATATCTTGAGAACAAGAGCATTCTATATAACCAAAATAACAATTTCCTACCCAAGAAAACTCATGTTGGCATAATGTTGTAAACTAATATACAGTCTATATTGAGTCTCTAAATTGTTCCAAGGATGTCCTTCATAGATTTTTTTTTTTTTAATCTGGGAGCCAATCAAGATCACTTACTGCATTTGGTCCCACTTAATTTCCTTTGACCTAGGAGAGTCCCTCGTCATTTTGTCTTTCATGGCAATGACACTTTTGAAAAGTTCAGGCCAGCTGTATTGAAGAATATCCCACAGAGGATGTCTAGCCATAGAACCATGCTCAAAAGTTAATCTAGGGCTTCCCTGGTGGCGCAGTGGTTGAGAGTCCGCCTGCCAATGCAGGGGACGTGGGTTCGTGCCCCGGTCCGGGCAGATCCCACATGCCGTGGAGTGGCTAGGCCCGGGAGCCACGGCCGCTGAGCCTGCACGTCCGGACCCTGTGCTCTGCAACGGGAGAGGCCACAACAGTGAGAGGCCCGTGTACCGCCAAAAAAAAAAAAAAAAGTTAATCTAATTTATTCTTTTATTCTGTGTGGTTAATTAACCAATTTAATATATGGTGAGTTCATTTTTTTCTATTTGTTTTAAATTTTAGGGTTTGCTGCTTCTCATCTATTTTTATTAAATTTTAATTTCTTGACTATGTAAAACATTTAAATGAAAAAAAAACCATTTAAATCGTTCAAAAGTCAATACCAATTAAAATGATAGAAAGTCACTCCTATCTCAAATCTTTTCATTCTGTTTTCACCCACTTCCCATAGGTTACCTTTTCATAGTTTTTTTTCTTTTCTGTGTTTCTTTTAATAAAATATGCAAATGTGAGTGTATACTTATAAATTATACATATGCATTACAAATACATACTCATATTTTCTTAAACAAAAGGAAGCATACCATACCTAGTGTATGTACTCTTCTGCATCTTGTTTATGCCTTCTAAAATATATCGGAAATTACTCCACGTCAGTCCATGGAGATCTTTTTTCTTCCATATGGTTACATAGTGAGCGGTTGTGTAGTTGTACATATGTGTATAATCTTGCACCTATGTTGTTTAGTTATTTGTATAAACCCATTATTTTTTAGTGGGTCATTATGGACTGAATTGTGTCTCCCCAAATTTGTATGTTGCAATCCTCATCCACATCTCCCCATATTTGGAGACAGGGCCTTTAAGGCGGTAATTAAGGTTAAATGTGGTCATAAGGGTGAGGCCTTGAGCTGACAGAACTGGTGTCCTTATACGAAGAGGAAGAGACACGAGTGTTCTCTCTCTTTCTCTGTGCACAGAGGAAAGGCCATGTGAAGATGCAGCGAGAAGGAGGCCATCAGCAAACCAGGGAGAGGGGCCTTAGGAGAAACCAAACCTGCAGACACCTTGGTCTTGGACTTCTAGCCTCTAGAACTGTGAGAAAATAAATTTCTGTTGCTTATTCCACCCATTTTGTGGTATTTTGTTATGGCAGCCTGAGCAGACTAATACATGGATATTAGAAGAGTTAAATACTACAGATTTCCCATGAAAACAAGCTAAAGATTGATTTAAGAGAAAATCACTTATAAAAAAACTTAAAAAAAAAGATATTTCTGGAGGCTCCTGAGGAGGAAGTAAGGAAGAACCAGCATTCTGTTGACCACAGAGTAGGAAGCAGTCTGCATTAAGTTGTTTTAAACACCAGTGTGAGACTTACAGGTGCAGGTCCACTAGAGCATCACTTTCTATTTTGACTCACTCTTCTGAAATCTTGTTTTTTTTTTTTTTTGCGGTACGCGGGTCTCTCACTGCTGTGGCCTCTCCTGTTGCAGAGCACAGGCTCCGGACGCGCAGGCTCAGCAGCCATGGCTCACGGACCCAGCCGCTCCGCGGCATGTGGGATCTTCCCGGCCCGGGGCACGAACCCGTGTCCCCTGCATCGGCAGGCAGACTCTCAACCACTGCGCCACCAGGGAAGCCCTCTTCTGAAATCTTAATCACACACGTGTCAGTTGTCTTCTTCCAGATTTTGGGCATGATGGAGGGAAACTACCTCATTCCTGCAGGTCCCCCAGTGGTCCAGGCTTTCCAGGATCCAGGGACAACTTTATGGTTGTCCTTTTTTAACAAAGCTCAGTTGGGGATGGAAGCAGCGTCTTTTACTCTTGGTTTTTGAAAATGTCATCATCCAACTGATTAATACAAAACATGTCCTTCCTATTGAACATTCTGACACATCCTTGAAAGAGCAGCTATCTGGAGGTATTCAGTATATAACCTAAGCCTGAAGTAAGCTGATTGAGTAACTTCCAAAGCATGCATTTGTAGATATTTACATAGGTTTGAAAATATTCATGAAAGGACTATCCTTGTCTTCAATTTCAGTACCTGTAGACCAGGGTAACATGAAAAGAGTGACACTCTCCACATCTGCTACTTCCTTCATAGTTGCACAAGATTCGACTAGATGGTGAGAATTTCCTTCTCTATCTGGGGACGCAGAGGGTCAGAGTCTTGGAAAACATCTGACCTATTTTCACTGAAAATAACACTAGTAATTTCCAGAGATGCAACACTAGAGAACATATAGGAAGGAAGAGCATCTGTAGGTTTCAATGATCAAGGTAAATTTAAATACGAAAAAAGGTCTCACACTTTTAATAAGAAGGAACTAGAAGAAATCTATTCTCTTTATTGCTTTTTGGGTTGATTTTCATTTAACCAATGAGACTGTGAGTGCAAGTTTCTTTGGTCCTAGTTAAGGACTCTAGTCTCTTAGTTAGGAGAACGGAGGGCCCAGAGCTGGAAGGAAGGGACCAGGGAGCACTGGTGCAGCATTGGTGCTTCTAGGAAGAAAATCGATGGGGCCACAGAAGTTTTTGAAATCACATGTAATGCCATACTGCGGAGTTGTACTTTTTCCAGTATTATGCTCCACACTCCACCCAATCTTCATTCCCTCCTTCCCTTCTATCCACTGAACTGTTCAAATAACCTTTTTATTACTACAGAAATGTAATAATGTACACGGTAGGAAACTGGAAAATGCAGATAAGCAAAATAAAACCCATCACATTTCCACCATTCACAGGTCACCACTCTTAACACTTTAGCACAGGTCCTTTGGCTCCTTTACATACGCACACACACACCACACGAACACACACACACACACTCCAATTTGTTTTTTGTTTGTTTTTTTGGTACACGGGCCTCTCACCGTTGTGGCCTCTCCCATTGCGGAGCACAGGCTCCGGACGCGCAGGCTCAGCGGCCATGGCTCACGGGCCCAGCCGCTCCGCGGCATGTGGGATCTTCCCGGGCCGGGGCACGAACCCGTGTCCCCTGCATCGGCAGGTGGACTCTCAACCACTGCGCCACCAGGGAAGCCCCAATTTGTATTTTTTAACCAAACCGAGATCATACAGTATCTATTGTTTCTCAGTCTTCCTTTTCCAATTATTACCACCTTTCCATTTCAGGAAAATTTCTCCTAATACCCAGACCACATTCGGATTTTTTCCAATTTCCCCCCCAAAGTCCTTTCTAACTGGTTATCCAAACGAGTAACCACTCCAGGACCACATAGTGCATCTAGTTTTTAAACGCCTTAACTCTTGTTCAATTTAGCATAGTCCCATTTTTATGACACTGACTTATTGAAGAAATCAGGCCAGTTGTCCTGCAGAACAACCCACCTTCTGGATTTGCCCCGTTGCTCCCTCATGGTGTTGTTAGGCTTGGTTTTGTAATCATTGGTTTTCCTCTAACTGGAAGTTATATCTAAAGGCTTTATGAGGTCAAGTTACACACGGAACACATCACCGGGGAGAGTGTCTATTTCATGAAGATCATCAGAAGATATCTAACACCTAGGTGACTCACCAGGAGTGATGCTCAGACTGACCCCTGCCTGGGTTTGTGGGTAGAGCGTGTGTGTGTGTTGTTACTTTGTGTCCGTGTGTGTTGCTTAGCTACTATAGTAATGTCCAGCAAACATTCATCATAATGGTTTTAACCAGAAGTGATCACCTTTGCCTGAATCTGTTCCTGACACTTTAAAGTATGTGGCACTGGATTAAAATACCCTTGAGGTATTTTTTTTTTCTTTTGCGGTACGTGGGCCTCTCACCGTTGTGGCCTCTCCCGCTGCGGAGCACAGGCTCTGGACGCGCAGGCTCAGTGGCCACGGCTCACGGGCCCAGCCGCTCCGTGGCACGTGGGATCTTCCCGGACCGGGGCACGAACCCGCGTCCCCTGCATTGGCAGGCGGACTCTCAACCACTGTGCCACCAGGGAAGCCCCCCTTGAGGTATTTTTAGAGGTTTTGTCCTCCAGAAATTTAGTATCTCCTTGAAGTGAAGGTCCTTGTATCCATGTGTGCTAAGTAAGGCATGATGCTCACAATATCACCTGGAAGGCACACTCCTTAAAAGGTAATTTAGGGAGCACCTCTATATGTATCCTCAGTCTGATAAATTGTTGGGGCTTAAGTATTTCCCAAATAAATGAAAGTAACCTTAAAACCAGACATCCAGAGTAGACTTCATTCTTAGAGGAACCAGCAATGGGAGTTTAAGTATAGGAGCTCAATCTCAGCCCCCGACCATTTTTCTCTTCTCTTTTCTGAAAGGGATCGGCAATTCCTGGTGGTCTCAGACACCACCTATGGGCCCGTGTACCTCACATCTGTATCTTCCGCTTTGCACTCACGGTGCCTTGGGAACTTATACAGCACTCTAGATATGTATCAAGGCTGGATGGCCTCTTTTCCCACTGATGAGGCCCACACTCAGTCTTTGGCATTTCTCAGCTCTTCACCAGGCACATACCTTCATCAGCTCATGCTGGGCGCAGGGTGAGCTTCCTGGCTGTGCCCTCCGTCTGGAGTCGTTTGTTGTCCCATCCGTCCAACATTCCATTGCTAGACAGTTATTCCTTAAATTCTTTTTCATCCTGTCACTTTTTGGCTCACAACGTTTCAGTGAATTCCTATTGCTTACTCCATCAAGCTTAAATTCTTTGGTCTAAACCTTATGTTTTCCTAGGAAGGCTCCATGTAATCTGACCTGGCACATAATTTGAATTATTTCCCCAAATCTACTCTTTGTGCTAATCAGAGCTGGCTCCTCAAGGCCCTGTGACTGCTTCTTTTGGGGCCTCTGTCGTGCCAGTGTCTTTTCCTGGAGGCTCTCTCCCCAGTTGTTCCCTAAGAAAGTCTGATCAAACCTGTGAGTGTTAGTTTTAGGTGATTCTAGGAGATGGAAGGAAAATCCTGTCCTCCCCCAGATCAGAACCTCTGTGGCACAAACAATGGCTAACACATAACATGGCATCTACAGCAAATGTTATTGAATTGTTTACACCTTTGATTTCTATGGTTTGTCATGATTATTCAACTATATTGTAAGCTCCTTGGAGGAGATGGTTTTGTCTTATATTTCTAAGTTAACCCCCCAAAAGAAATGATCTAGAAAAGGGTCATGTGTTCCATTCCTCTGATTCTATGAAGTGCTGTACTTAAGCCATCTTGTCCTTTTGACCCCTTTGTCCTTTTTTTTTTTTTTTTTAAGATTTTTTTGATGTGGACCATTTTTAAAGTCTTTATTGAATTTGTTACAATATTGCTTCTGTTTTACAATATTGCTTCTGCTTGTTTTTTTTGTCTGTGAGGCATGTGGGATCTTAGCTCCCTAACCAGGGATTGATCCTGCACCCCCTGCATTGGAAGGCGAAGTCTTAACCACTGGACCGCCAGGGAAGTCCCTTGACTCCTTTGTCCTTTAAACACACACACACTGAAGGTAATTGTGTGTTTGTTTCTACCCTACCGCAGTGTCTAGCATCTTGCACTGTTATCAAATTCTCCTTTAATAGAGCTGAAATCCACTCCCACATAGCCAGTATACTATTTCTTCTGTTAGCAAGTGAGAATATCTGGTTGACATCTACTGTCATGTACTCAAACAGGAGGCATGGAGAGACTTTGTTAAACAGAACTTTGAAAGGTCATCACATTTCCGTGAGTATCTTGCAAATCTGATGGATTTAACTCACGCCCCGCCCCCCAAATCCTCAGAGTTACAAAAGGTGTGCTTCAAACGTCTTCTCTTAGAATCCTGCATATTTCTTACCCCCAAATTTTGGTGGTCCACATTTTTGATCTTTCCACCTTCCTATTTGTAGGGTACAATTTAATTCCTGGGCTACAACAGCTCTACTTGGCAGAAAGAATATTTGCACATAGTCTAAGGTGTTCATTGGAAGGAAGAATGACATCAAATATGAAAATGTCTCCCGTGGTGAGAGTGCTCATCTTTACATGGCAAGACCACTGAGGATCCTATCTTTCAGCAGACGTTTTCCTGGCCTTTTAGGAGCTTTCCCGTTTTTCCCACCCTTCTCTTTTAGTAACTAATAAAACAAGAATAATAGATAAGTTGTGAGGCGTCAGAGGGTCTCTCTGGACAGATCTTTGAGGTGATCTTCACACAGAATGCGGTCGGGTTCCACTCCAACCCACATCACTCAACATGGCTTGGAACACACGCGTGTGGCTACTGCTGACAGTTCTATTCAATTCTGGTTGTTGATACTGCCTCTGCAAATAACATCGCCCATGCACTACTTTTAGGAGGAATAATCTGTCATTTGATTTTGTATCTAGAGAATTAAAAAAATAAAGAAATCAAGAGAACAAAAATGAAGACTTAGAAATAAAGAATAGGGAAAAAATGAGTGGCAATGACAAGTAATACTATCCTTTATACAGCAGAAGACAAAATGAAATAGTTGTGACTTAACCAGCTGGAGGTCTGTCATTGTGACCTTCTGTATCCCTCCTTTGATTTTCTTCTAAATGCAGGAATCTTCCGTTGGCTAAATCCCAGCATTTTTTTTTTCCATCCTCGGGCCAACTTTTTGGCTTGCTTGGGAACAGCTGCCAGTATTTCTCCCTGCTGCCAATCAGTCCAAAAATGTGCTCACATTGAAGGCCTGGCTCCATCCCACCCAGGGTGCTGAATGCACTCACTTTTTCACACACAGCCTTTGCCAGGCTGCACACAGAAGTCCAGCTCAGACAGTACAGCTCACTGTATCACCAGCGAGCCCGGAAGAGGCGCCACTGTCAGTGAGAGAGACGGTCAACGTATTTGAGGGGTCTAGGGCAAAGTGAAACATCTTAACTAGGTGCACCAAGTTAATGGGAAAAAGAACACTTCTGAAAAATCAGGAAACCAAAAGTGCGGCTGTTTAACTGCCCCACTCCTGAAAGCAAAACCAACCCAACCCTTTGTCTAGCCTGTGATTTGATTAAGAAAACAAACAAGAAAATAAACAGAAAGGTATTAACCGACGAGTGCCAACACTATTTTACTTTCTTTGTGCTTCTAAGAACAGCCTTTCCTACAGACAACCACACATCACCCCAACGCCTGGATGTGATCCCTTTTATTAAGGAATTCCTGGATCGGTTTCCTGGTTTACAGCTTGTTCAACCAAGATTCCAGGTGTTCTCACCAGAAGAAGGGTCCCTTTCAAAAGCTGTCTGCTTGTGTAGAACTGCACAGCCACCAGAAATGTCACGGACACCCCAACAATAGAGCTGAAACCTGAAGCAGTTTGGGGACATTCCAAGTTTTTCAATGGAATGCGAATCCATTAAGATGATTAGGTAACTCTACTGATATCCTCCCATTTGTGCTCAGTGCGAGAGCTGCCAAAGAAAAGACAGAATCAAAACCGACTCTTGGATTCCAGCTCTTGAGTATTTTGGTGCGGAAACTGTATTTTCTTGTAACTCATTTAAAAAAACACCCCATGCTTTCACTGTGTAATTGAAATCTCAGTTTTCAGGAAGCAGAGAGAAATGAGATCTATAATCACTGTTTCTCTTCTGTTCGGCTTCCAGCCTAAATGGTCCTGCTCTTTTATTGGCAAAGTAGGACAGGTAATAGTGAACAAGAAACCTACTCTAAGAAGCACTGGCTCAAGGGAAGTACCACTCCATCACTAGTGACTCAGCCCTGAACTCAAGAGTGATTACTCTGCATCGATAAAGTCATGCTAATCGGACAATAGCTTGCTGCCAGCTCATGTGGGCATGACCTACAATACCCTTGGCTGACAGCCATTATGTCCATCATACCTTTATTTATTTTTATTTTTTTGGTAATCTGGATGGGACGTGGAAATAATTTTTAAAAAACCCTCCCAAGCGCTATTTAACTTCTTATCATGAATTAAAAGTTTAATTAAGTACCCTGTTAAAGGCCTGGGTTCTATGATTAAATATGACAAAAATAATATGTATGATTCCTGATCAAGTGAGGAACTTTACAGCTCTGAACTCTGTCTTTAAATCTATTACTGATTTCAACCGAAATAGCTAAGCGATTCCATAACAGAGCAAACTAAGAAGCGTAAGGGACATTTAATTCATATATAGAGAAGGGTCTTGAAATGAATAGATACACCGGTGCCTTCTTTTATAAAATTTAATGCAAACAACTTTACTGTCAAAGGCTTTGTTATGAATGCATTTTAAAATGCTGATTACTGTGGTCATCCTACACTATACAGGGTGAAACAGGTAAAGTGAAAGAAAGCCTTAAAACTGCCTTTGAAATCAGGTCACTTAAAAATAATTCTTCGAAAGGTCTAAGTTTTTGTCCACTCAACTCCTTCTACTATTCCAAAAGAGGGATGCACTTCTGCATAAAGCTCTTTAAATAGGACTTACTGACCTCAGGATTTAGAAATGTAAGAGGTTTGGAAATAGCTTATACATTTCAGTTTTCAAATCAGCTATTGCTGTGGCTATTTTCACACCAGATTTCCCTCCCTCTGTAGCAGCACCACTGAGCAGCCTTCAGAGACGGAATCACAATAGTATTAGCTCCCCTTTTCACGGCTTTGCTTTATTGCACCCCCATCCGAGGCGGAGGCCCAGATTTCAGGGCTGGAAGTCACCTTTGTGTTACTATAAATAAGTCCTGCCTTTAGGCAGTTCAGACTTATCAGCACGATTCTAGGACTTGAAAACTTCTTACTTGCTGGCAAGTCGTTACCTGGGATATTTTGACTTCTTTTGCTTTTTTTTTTTTTCATCTGCTACCATGTCTCACCAATGCAACTTGGAAACTTGCACCACAGCTTTTAATGAAGAGTCTGAGGTAAGAGCCATTTCATCAGAGAAGACTGTGCTTTCCTTTTATGGGAATAATAACACCTACTGTTGATATGGCACCATCCTTCCAAGAAGTTTAACTTCTCCCATTTCATTAATCTGAAGAGCAGCCCTGAAAGGCAAACTGGCGCCCTGTATTGTTATTCCCTGCACACTCATGTGGAAATTGAGGTCATTAAAAAATAATAATTTTTTTCAAGATCCTTCTGAAATCGTTACAGAGCAATGATCTGCATTTTCTACAATCTGTCTGTGTTCTAGGTTATCAAATAGCGCAGTGGTTCTACAGCTCTTGAACCGTCATCTCCGATGAACTCTAAGACCATATGGGAAAAGTCAGGGAGGATTTACAAACAAAGATAAGACAAGTGAGCTCACGCCTCTTCTGAAGTCAGATGATTCTCTCCTTTCCAGACCAATCTGCCTCCCATCTCCCTGGTCTTTCCCTACCTCTCAATCCAAACATCTCTCCTCTCCTTCTGACCTGCAGGATTTTTTTTCTCTCCCTCCAGCAGGAACCTAGAAAAATTCCAAGACCATCAACCTGTAGCACAGGCTAGGTCTCCAGAGATCATCCAGTTCAACTCCATCAACGTCCAGAAGGATGAGCCTTGCTGAGTTGAGTTGGCCCACTTGCTCAGGAGATCCTATCCTCTCTCAAGTCCTCAAGAGCATTCTTTTAGCGACTGGCCTTCCATCTGCCATGTCAGCAAGTTTTCTGTCTCTTTTGAAACTTTCCCATCCGCCCAAGTATGAGTCAGGATGGGCTTTGCTGTGCAAACAAATAAACACCAAGTCTTAACGGCCTAACATAAAGGTTAAGTCCTCATTCATGTCATAGTCTGATGCGAGTCAGATGGCTCTCTTCCAACGGTGACTCAAGAATCTGGGCTGCATGATAAACTGACTCCTCCTTTTTTACTCATGTAGGCACTGTAAGTTTCTACAAACCCTTTTGATATTAATACAGAAGTATATAAGAGCAATAATGATGTTCACACTTGAACTCAATGATCTTATACTATTTCCCACATTATTTCTTAAATAAATGATAAAACAGAAGCTAAAAACACTAAATAACCCTAAATGCTAAAGTATGTTCACTAGCTATGTTTAAAAAATAAATGCTTGACAAAGAGAATAAGGTAAATTATGGTATGATTATGCAACTGAATAGTCTGGTTATTAAAACTGCAATTGCAAAGATTATGCATGGAATGGGATATGAGCTGACACGGGAAGATTATACGATATTCTGATGTTAACTAATAAAAAGCAATATATAATCTTGCACTTCTATGACTGCAGCCATTTAAAATGTGTATACATAAAGAGAATATTGGAAGGAAACAGGCAAAAATGGAATTAATTGTGTTTCAGCTGGATTAGTGTTTAAGTTTTTTAAAAATTGATTGGTTTTTTTAAAATTTATTTTTGGAAAGTAAGATGTAAAATAAAATAAAACATAAATCTCTTAAAAAAAAAAAGAATCTGGGTTTTGATTCCACCACCTAGGAGTTCTCTGACACCAGTTCAATGGATGTGAAAGAACACCAAGAACTCACACTTACTTTTTTCTTTTTTTTTTGCTGTACGCGGGCCTCTCACTGTCGTGGCCTCTCCCGTTGCGGAGCACAGGCTCCGGACGCGCAGGCCCAGCGGCCACGGCTCACGGGACCAGCCGCTCTGCGGCATGTGGGTTCTTCCCAGACCGGGACATGAACCCATATCCCCTGAATCGGCAGTCAGACTCCCAACCACTGCGCCACCAGGGAAGCCCCTCACACTTACTTTTAACTGCCTTGGGCTAGAAGTGACACATGACTCCCACTCACGTTTTATTGGTTAGATTTGATTACCCAGCAAACCTGACTGTAAATGTGGTCTTCCTGTGTGTGCAGGAAAGAGAGGAAAATTGGATATGAGTGAATACTGATCACCTTTACCATCGAGGGCAAGTGTGCTGGAATTTCTTCCTACTTAGAAAAGAAGCCCAAAGGAAAACTCTTTTGACTCTATTTCCCTCCAGTTACTGGCTCACCTCTTTGCTCCCTTTAACTCAAAAGGCCTTAAAAATGTAGCCTACATGAGCTTCTTCAAATCCTTCCCTTTCCCTTCTCTCTAGAACACAGCCCAATTGATGTTTGCTCCTATTGCTTTCCCAAAGTGCTCAATGAAATCACGAAGGGCTTCCAAATTGCTGGGTGGTCAATTTTCAGCCTTCACCTTAGCTGCCTATCAGCATCATTTGACATTGTTGATTACTCTCTCCACCTTTCTTTACCTGGCTTCCAACACACTAAACTTTTTTTTGCCTTTCCTTCTACTTCAATAGTTACTCTTTCTTGGTTTACCCTGCTGCCTCATCTTTTTCTCCCTAACCCCTTAGTTCTGAAAAGACCCAAGGATCAATCCTAAGACCTCTCTTTTTTTTTTTTTCTGTCTACACTTATTCACTTGGTATTTGTATCTGGTCTTGGGGTTTTCAATATCCCCAATACTCTGGTATTAAAACTTCTATCTCCAAGCTAGATTTCTCCCATGAATTTTAGCCATGTATATCCTACTGTGTAGTAGACATCTCTACTTAGATGCTAACACGCTTCTCAAACTTAGTATGTACAAAATAGAACTCCTAATCCTGCCCCACTCCCACCACCTGAAACCTATTTCCCTCACTCTTCACCAATCCCAGGTAACTGGCAACTCCATCCTTCCAAGAGCTTAGGCCCTAAACCTTGGAGTTATCCTTAACTCTTATCTTTCTCTTCCATCCTACATCCAATCTATAAGATAATCCCATAAGCTCTACCTTCAAAATATTACCAGAGGGACTTCCTGGCGGTCCAGTGGTTAGGACCCGACGCTTCCACTGCAGGGGGCCCGGGTTCGACCTCTGGTCAGGGAATTAAGATCCCGCAAGCCTCACAGCCAAACAAACAAACAGAAGTTTGCAAACTTAAAAAAAAATGTTACCAGAATCTGACACTGATCACCACTGCACTGCTATCACCCTGGTCCAGGCCATCAGATCATGCCTGGTTTGTTGCCTCAGCATCTTAACTGTTTTTCCTGCTTCTGCCCCTGTCCTCTTTCAATCTATTTTCACATAGTCAAAATTATCTTCTCCTGGGAAAACCTCCAATGGCCTCCTAGCTCATTCCAAGGAAAGGTAATGTATCCAAAAGGTGCACAGCCTTGCCCCGGTAATTCTCTGACGTGCTTCCTCCTATCGACCTTTCGCTCATGCTGCTACCGTGTGTCAAACAGGCCAGGTCCACTCCATCCCCAGGGCCTTTTCCTTGCTATTCCTTCCACTTAGATCACTTTTCCCCCACATGTCAACATGGCTGTCTCCCTCACCTTCTTCAGGTCTTTCTACAAAAGTCATCCCCCAAACAGGCCTTTTCTTGACCACCCTAGTTAAAACTGCCATACCTGAACCCTGACGTTCCTTAACCCCCTTCCCTGTTTTATTTTCCTCAATGGCATCTAACAAAGTCCATGTTATATTTATTTATTTTCTGTCTCTCCTTCTCCTCCTCTGGAAGGTAAGGTCTGTTTTGTTCACTACGTTCACCCAGCACCTAGAACAGTGCCCCCTGGTACAGCCTTTGATAAATATTTGCAGAATGAATGAAGAAACAGAAGCTCAAAGAGGTCGACTGGCTTGCTCAAGACCCCATATGCAGTTAGTGCCAAGGTCCTGATTATGGTTTTCCCAGCCTCTCATGGCTGACGTTCCTCAGTTCCTAAAATTGACCTGTTCCTCTGAGTTTTGTCTAGGTGATAAATGAGGGGATGCTAAAGGGTGAGCTCTGTGCTTTGGGGTGGGGGAGTGCTTTGTACTTCTTATCCCTGGTCATGCCACTTCCCAGAGACCTCACCCCCTGCTTCTCGCCAAACCTTCCCTCCCCCTAGAGTCACACGCAGGCTCAGAACGCTCGGGGCATCCTGTACTGTAGCGTCGAGTACTTTCTGTAGTATGACACCCTGAAAGGACTGTCCAAAGACAGTCACAACTGTCTTATTGCTTCTTTCAAAAACTGGGCCTAAGCCATTCCAGAGACATTAACAGCTTTCATAGCCTCGAAAAACTTTCAGACAAGAAGATTCCATAATTTCCTTGCTGGCCTCTGTGCTCTGCAGTACTAAGGCAGGAACATTCTTTACTATACCCTGTGGTGGAGACTTCACAACAAATGCTGTGTTTCCAAAGTCCCCCTGGGTCAGTTTTCCCTTTTGTTTAGCACTGCAAAAACAAGATTTGTCACAAAATGTTGGGAGAGAGAGAGAGAGAGAAAGATAGAGGGGAAGCAAAAGATAGAGATAGTGAGAGAGCAGAAGTCTGAAATATATTTTTACCTCTGAACGCATAAGTTCCGCCTAAGGGGCCATACATACCTCTACCCTACAGCCATTTCCTGCGTGAACCCTTCCCCTTCTCTATAATAGAGTGAGAGGACCCGGGAAACAAGCCCAAAGAAAGGTGCCAGAGGCTTGGCAATAAGCTCTCCCTCTCGTTTCTTTATTTATGACAAATAAAAATTGTATGCATTTAAGGTATACAATGCGATGTTTTGACATATGTGTACACTGTGAAATTATTACCATTATAAACAAAATAGCATATCCGTCACATCCCATAGTTATCCTTTGTGTGTGTGGTGAGAACTCTTGAGATCTACTCTCTTAGAGAATTTCGAGTATATATTACATTATTATTATTTTTTAAAATATAAATTTATTTATTTTTGGCTGCGTTGCATCTTTGTTGCTGCGCAGGGCTTTCTCTAGTTGTAGCGAGCGGGGTTTGCTCTTCGTTGCGGTTCGTGGGCTTCTCATTGCGGTGGCTTCTCTTGTTGCAGAGCATGGGTTCTAGGCATGTGGGCTTCAGTAGCTGTGGAGCGTGGGCTCAGCAGTTGTGGCTTGCGGGCTCTAGAGCACAGGCTCAGTAGTTGTGGCGCATGGGCTTAGTTGCTCCACGGCATGTGGGATCTTCCTGGACCAGGGCTCGAACCCGTGTCCCCTGTATTGGCAGGCGGATTCTTAACCACTGCACCACCAGGGAAGTTCCCATAATACGTTATTATTAACTACACTCACCATGCTGTACATTAGGTCTCCAGAACTTATTCATCTTATAACCGAAAGTTTGTACCCTTTGATCAATATCTCTCCTTTTGCACTACCCTCCAGCTTCTGGTAACCACCATTCAATTCTGTTAGTATGAGTTTGACTTTTTTCCCTTAGATGCCACATATAAGCGAGAATATGCAATATCTGTCTTTCTCTGTCTGGTTTATTTGACTTAGCATAATTTCCTCCAGGTTTATCCGTGTTGCTGCAAATAGCAGGATTCCCTTCTCTTTTTAAAGGCCGAATAATATTTACTTGTGCGTATGTATGTGTGTGTTTATATACAGACCACGTCTTCTTTATCCATTCATCTGCTGACAGACACTCAGGTTGTTTCCATGTCTTGGCGATTGTGAATAATGCTGCAATGAACATGGGAGTGCAGGCATCTCTTTGAGATAGTGATTTTATTTCCTTTGGATATAGACTCAAGAAGCGGGATTGCTGGATCGTATGGTAGCTGTATTTTTAATTTTTTGAGGAACCTCCATATTGTTTTCCACTGTGGCTCTACTGATTTACATTCCTACCACAGTGCACAAGGGTTCCCTTTTCTCCACATCCTGGCCAACACTTTTTATCTTTTGACTTTCTGATAATAGATATTGGCAATAACCTCCTTTCAGCCGCTCTTCCCTAGCATTCTGGGTGGGAGTCGAGCAGCCCATCAGAATGGGGTTGATGGGCAAAGCTGCACCCCTTTCCTGCCCTCTGTGCTTGACACACCATAACCTTAACGTCATGCTTGTGATGCCACTTCCAGCATGGCCGGCATCCAGCCTAAGTGGTCTCTGTGACCATAGCTGAGGAGGTGTTCATTGAGGCAGCTTGAATCCGAAGGAGCAGTGCAAGAAGGGCCTTGCCACGCTTGGTACACGACCCACTTTCTCTTCATCTCTTAACACGAAATACACTTGCTATTACAAACCAAATGACCTGTTTCATCACAAACAGAAGTACTAAGGACAGTGCCTTATCTCCTGCGTTTTGCTGACACACATCCCTGGATGTGCTTTTCCATGAGGAACCAACACTCAAGTCACAGAAATCCTAGAGACAATCTGTCATGCCAGTTTAGGAAAAGAAAAAAAAGGCAAGACAATTCCATGACTCCTTGACTTCCAGGAGGAGGCCTCTATTTTTGTCTCTCCCGTTTTCAGCTGAGAGGCTACACCGGGACTCTGGTCAGCTCTACTTTGTGGGTAATGGCGTTGCCCACCAGGAGTCAGGGCATGGGGCTAGAACTGCACAAGTGGACAGTGGCTGCAGGCTGGAGCCGGGTTTGGCCTAAACTGACAGAGCAGGGGAGTGAGAAGGGCAGTGGTTTGTATCTGGAATTTTCCTAGTCCAAAGACAGAGCTTTCAGGGACTTTCCTGATGGTCCAGTGGCTAAGGCTCCGTGCTCCCAATGCAGGGGGCCCGGGTTCGATCCCTAGTCAGGGCACTAGATCCCACATGCGTGCCGCAACTAAGAGTTCGCATGCTGCAACTGAGGAGCCCGTGTGCTGCAACGAAGATCCCGCACGCGCAACTAAGACTCAGCACAGCCAGATTAATAAATAAATATTAAAAAAAAAGAAACATAACCCACGGATGGAGCTTTCAGACTCAGCCATGCTGGCCCCTGTGAAGCTCAGCAGTTGGCCGGGCAGGGAGCGCATAGGTAAGCCAAGCGTGATCAAGGCTGGGACCGGGCCGGAAGGTGATTTGAATTCGTGATGGATTATGATGAAGTTTAAAGATTTCCAAGGAGCTAATCAAATGCTTTTTCTTACATCATATGAACCAAATGCCAGTGAGTTCCATGCAGCTACTTTCCAAGGTAGTGTTTGGGATGTTTGTTTATTTACCACTTAATTCAAATTCTATGAAGTCATTCACTGAGCTAAGTGGGACAGCATCTGAGAGCCTGCAAGGACCTTTCAGTGTGCACACAGCAAGGAGAGAAAACAATGCCCAGTGCCTGGGGCCCCAGGAGGGGCCTCTGAGCAGAGGCAGAGGCTCCTGGGAGGAGGCCTCAGAAACAATTACAGACCCACAAAGGAAAATGTCACGTGGGGGCTGTCCTGCAGGCCCATCAGCAGGATGACTGGAGCTGGGTTACTGACAATACGAATTCACATTTCATAGGAAAAAAAAAAAGTGTCTCGTTATTTCTGAAGGTTTCAGGTACATGAAGAACCAGAATGTTTTAATTATTTGGAAATGCAGATGATGTAGGAACAGAAATCATTTTACACAACTAGAAAGAAAATCAACACTTAGCAAACTCTCACTTAACTGGAACACGAACATTCAAAAGATCAAACAGCAGACTTTTGTGTGTCATCTACACACTCTTACTTCAAAGAGTGCCCAGTGCCAAGGAAATAAGTGATTATCGGGGATTTGACCTAAAAAGAAATGTTTAGGTTAGGTTTTACTGCCTTGGTATTGTATTATGATAAATAATTTACGGGCTTCAGCATTTTAGGGGTTTTTACAGGTAAGAACTGGGGCTCAGAGAGGTTAAGTGACTAGATCAGGATCACAGAGCTAACTGGGGGGAAGGCCAGGGTTTACGGCACAAGGTCCAGGACGTCTCCAGATGGGGACCGCAGTCATGGAAGAGAGACTAAGTTACATAAATTATGGTTTTCATTTGTAAATATATTTTAATATAATCTATTTTTTTTGGAAATTAGTAGAAAACATATACGAGGTGACTCTCAAACAGATACAGATAATAAATTAACTGTAAACTCCACCCCCTTCCTAAAACCATTCAGGATAATTGGAAGTTTGTCAGATATTTTCAGAGAATTCTAGAGTTAAAGTAAATTCAAAGGCACACTTGCTGCCCCTCAAGAGAAGAAGAGTCTTAAATTTGACGAACGCCAACCAGTTTAAACAGAGTCTTTTATATTTATCCTCTCACCTAATGACGAGTTAAGTATTTGCCCATTAATGCAGCTCAGGATCACCAGTCACACCACAGCTGCCATTTCTTGGCCTTCCCACATCACTTGGTACATAAGCATCCCTCCCTCCTCCAGCCCCAATTACATTATCTTCAACTGATTTGTCCTTTTGTTTCCAGTATTAGGATCTTTCTACTTGACAGTGGTGTGAGGAGTAGTAATGGAGCCCTTCACTTGGGTACATAACAAAGAATATTCATGTGAAACTGCCTATGTAGCCCTCACTTTGCCACTTTCCTGCTCTGCAGGGGTAACAGCAGACATTTCTTAACAGGGGACTGGATCTGGTGACCCCTCTGAGCCCCTGTCTATTTTTAGTTTTTTTGGGGGGTATAGATGAATTTTTAAAAATTGAAGAATAGTTGATTTACAATGTTGCAGGTGAATAGCAAAGTGATTCAGTTATATTTATGAATATATACTGATATATATATATTGTTTTTTAGATTTTTTTCCATTATAGGTTCAATACAAGATATTGAATCTAGTTCCCTGTGCAAATAACGTTGTCTTAAAGTCTATTTTGACTGGTATCAATAAAGCTACCCTAGCTTCCTTGTTTATTTTATATACAGTAGCGTGTATGTCTATTTGTTTTTTATGTTGAACTTGAATGTCTTTCTGTGGAGCAGCTGCTTGCCCTGGCAGACTCTCAACCACTGCGCCACCAGGGAAGCCCCAATGTCCTACTTCTTACACACAAACTGCTTTACTCATTTATATGAGCTGCCAGGCCTCTGGAGACACTGGATCTGTGACCCCTGAGACTTAATGCTAGTTGTGCCCATTAGCACCTCCCTCAGGGTGACCCGGTCTTTGGTTTCTCCTAGGGGTGCTGTGAAGAGCTGCTCTGTGGATCACGGCACAACTCTGGGTCTCTCTTCACATAGGCTATGAACATGAGTTGTACCCCTGAGAGCTGTGCAGTGCACAGCCTGCACAACTGTCAGGGCAGCCCTGGTGTTGTAGACCGTGCTGGTGCACAGGGAATGATTCTGGCCTTGAACACAAAGCCTAAAGCTGCTCAGTGTTACCCTTAGTCCCACAAAAATGAAGGGGAATCAGGATGATGGAAAAAGAGTAACTGTATAGACAGTTCAAAGGGGTGGCCAATTTAATGGTTTGTCGGCATGAAGCCCATCGTTTGAGTTCTGGCAGCTCAGCTGTATGTCATCCATCCAACTGTATGTCATCTCTGGACAGAACAAGTCCAGCTACTAGTGTCCCCAAAGTACAGAAGTGACTAGACTCCCTGAAGTAATTAAGAAACCTGAGTAGGGTATTTTCAACGATGGTGAGAAAAGCAAGTTTACACTTCTTAGAATCTTACTATATTAACTGTGAAAATGACTGCCTGCTTTTACTCTTCCCCCTGGGCAAGGAAGGTGCTGTGAACACTTTCATTCCTTTACTCTCAAGGGAAATCAAGTGTTCCTTCAACCATTTGAAAGAGAAAAATCATAGCAACAGTCCCAGTGATTGAGATCCCACACGCAGGACTGCACTAAACTTTGGGCAAACTACTCAAAACCCGAAGAGTAAGTGAACTAGAAACTAGGAAGGACTGTGAGGCACAGGTGCGGTTCAGATTCTTGCCTCTGAGAGGTGAAATGCATCCAATAGAAACTGGCTCTGCCGCAAACCTAACGTGTGGGCGACTTGATCATCAGCCCCCAAGCAGGGATGTGGCACAGGTCCTACCTTCCAGGTCCTCCTCAGACAACTGTCTCCAAGTCAACAAACCTCCGTTAGCAACTGCACAAACAAACCAAACTACTGTACCTCCTCAGGCAAGCTGACCACCAAGTCATTTCTCGTCTGTCCAACCAGCGCCTGCCAGAAGTATTCACTGCATGCGGCCAGCACAGCTCGGTGGGCCCGGAACTCCTTCCTCTCCACGATCAGAGTCACGTCACAGAGAATATCCTTTTTGCGCTGGTCATTGAGGCCCAGGAGGATGTTGGTGCAGTGGACTGTGGACTCATACACATACATGGGGGAGTCAGGCTTCTCATCCACAGACATGCCGTTCACACCCTGAAAGAAAGCAAGCAAGCCTGGGTCATCACGGCTCCCTGAGTCAGAGAGACACAGTGAGAAAGGATGCTGAGCGCCTGGGAGTCACCGCCCTGAGCCAGGGCGAAAGAAGCAGAACTGCCCGTTAGCATCTTACGCGCAGTTAGCATTGTGAGCTCAGAAAACATCTGGAAGGTTGTGTTCTGTGGCTGACTTCTCTCCTTTCCTCTTACTGAGTCCTTTTACCACGCGGAAACAAAGCCAGGTCCTTTAATGGAACACCCAAAACATTCAAAATGCATACCTACTTTAAAACTTGGTAGTTTTAATTTTGTTAGTGGACTGAAAGGGAACTTTCACACATACAGAGTCGCAGTGCAAGTATTAACTGAGCTTTGTGTTAAGAGGAAATGACTCATTCTGAAGTATTGGCAGTGCTGCCTTGGATGAAGCACGTTTAAGTTCCTAGGCTGAAATTTGGCTAAGATGCCAAGCAGAGTAAATATCTAATCACAATACGTAATTTAACACGGGAACTAAACGGAATGTGTACGAAGGAGTGGATGTAGCCAGCTATCTATCGCAACTGCCCTCTGCCACTTCAAGACAAAGCATGGCCACCATGATGCTACTGTTGTCATGAAAGGCTCTTGAAAAGAAGTGCAAATGTGCTGCTGTTATCCCAGCAGACTGGATGTACATCCTCTTTAAGGAAACACAATATATTGCGTCAGGAGTCAAAAAAACAGATGCATTCAATAGTGAAGATTACTTTTACGAAAGGGTTCTTTGCTTTAAAAAGTGTCCATTGATGTACTGATATTTAAAAAAAAATTCTAACTTACACAACAGTTTTCCAGTAATATTTACACTAGTATGAATTCCAAGAGTGAGTCTCACTTTCTTTTATTATTGTTTTATTATTGTTTATTTTTTTAAAGAGTTTTAACATACAACAAACTGCATACACTTACACTGTGCTACTTGATATGTTCTGGCATATACATGCAACAGTGAAACCATCATCACAATCAAGACAATGAACATATCCTTCACCACCAAAAGTCTCTTTATGTCCCTTAACAATCTCTCCCGTGCACCTCTCCATTCATCTATTGATGGATATTTGGGTATTTCCCAGTTTTTGGTTATTACAAATAAAGCTGCTATGGATTAGTATATAAATCTCTGTATGAACATATGCTTTCACTTGTCTTGTGTAAACACCTAGATATAGAATGGATGGATCATTTGGTATGTGTAAGTCTAACTTTTAAAGAAATGGCCCTGTTTTCTAAAGCAGTTGTGCCATTTCACATTTTCAATGGCAGTGTATGAGAGTCCGGTTCCTGCCCATCCTTGTCACCACGTGGTATGGTCAATCTTTCTAATTTTGGCCATTCTAATAGGTACACTGTGGAATCTCTTTGTGTTTTCGACTTGCTTTCCTCTAGTGACTGAAGCTACTGAGAATCTTTCATGTGCTTATTTGCCATCTATTTATCTTCTCTGGAGAGGTAGATACTTTGCCCATTCTATAGTGGGTTCTTTTCCTTACTATTGAGTTTTGGAAGTTCCTTAATATACTTAATTAAAGTCCTTTATCAGATGTGTGATTTGCAACTGTTTTCTCCAAGTCTGTAGCTTGTCATTTTATTCTCTTAGCAGTGTTTTTCCAAAAGCAGAAAGTCTTCATTTGAGGAAGTCCAGTTGAGCAATTTTTTCTTTAATGGATCATGCTTTTGGTGTCATATCTAAAAAATCTTTGTACAAACCAAGGTCACATCTTTTGTCAGATTTATAACTAGATATAAGTATTTTCAATGCAATTATAAATGGTTTTGTTTTTAACTTACATTTCTGATTTTTCATTGCTAGCATATAGAAATATAACTGATTTTTGTATTGATCTTGTATCCTGCAACTTTGCCTAACTTGCTTATTCGTCCCCATAGCCTTTTTTTAATTTTGGGTGGGGTGGGAGGTAGATTCCACAGATTTTCTATATAGAAGATAATACTGTCTGTAAGTGAAGACATTTTACTTCTTTTCCAATCTTTTTCTTGCCTTACTGCATTGTCTAGAACCTCCAGTACAATGCTGAGTATAAATGGTAAGAGCAAACATTCTCCCCTTGTTCCCAGAGTTATGGGGGACATATTGAGCTTTTCACTGTTATTTATGATGGTAACTATTGGTGTTTCATAGAAGCCCCTATATAGTTGAGGAGCTTTCTTTGTATTCCTATTTTTCTGGGAGGTTTTTTAATTTGTTTTTCAAATCAGGAACGGATGCTGAATTTTGCCAAGTGCTTTTTCTGCATCTATTGAGATAGTCACATAGTTTTTCTTTTTTAGTATGTCAATAATGTAAATAACATTGATTGATTTTTGAATGTTAAACCAACCTTGCATTTCTAGGATAAAATCCACTTGTTCATGATATATTTGCCCTGTTATACATTGCTGGACTCAGTTTGCTAGCATTTTGTTACGAATTTTTACATCTATGCTCATGAGGGAGATTAGTCTGTAGTTTTCTTTTCTTACAGACTTAAAAACTGGTTTTAGTATTAAGGTAATGCTGGTCTCACAAAATGAGTTTGGAAGGATTTCTTCCTTTTCAATTTTCTAGAAGAGTTTGGGTAGAACTGGTTTCTTTATTTCCTTAAATATTTGGTAGAATTTACCTATGAAGTCTTCTGGGCTGGAGCTGTAACTACAAATTCAGTTTTTAAAACAGTTGTCAAATTTATTGGTGTAAAGTTGTACATAGTTATTTCCTTACTTTCCTTTAATGTTAGTATAATCTGTACTGATGTCACCTCTCACATTCCAGATATTGGGAATTTGTGTCATGTCTCTTTTTTTCCTGATCAGTTTGGCTAGAGGTTTATCAATTTTATTTATATTCTCAAAGAACTAGCTTTTGGTTAAATTGATTTTCTTTATTGTTCTGTTTTCTGTTATGTTTATTTCTGCTCTCATTATATCCTTTTTAAAAAATTTTATTTAACAAATATTTATTTGTGCTTACTTTGTGCTGGGCACTCACATTACTGATCATTTTGCATTTATTAACTTGTTTATGCCTTTCAACAAATTTGTGAGAGATTTTATTATTATTTTTTTTTTAAATTCATTTATTTTTGGCTGCCTTGGGTCTTTGTTGCTGCGCGTGGGCTTTCTCTAGCTGCAGCCAGTGGGGCCTATTCTTCATTGTGGTGTGTGGGCTTCTCATTGCGGTGGCTTCTCTTGTTGCAGAGCATGGGCTCTAGGCACGTGGGCTTCAGTAGTTGTGGTGCACGGGGTCAGTAGTTGTGGCTCGTGGGCTTTAGAGCACAGGTTCACTAGTTGTGGCACACAGGCTTAGTTGCTTGTGGCATGTGGGATCTTTCCAGACCAGGGCTCGAACCCATGTCCCCTGCATTGGCAGGAGGATTCTTAACCACTGTGCCACCAGAGAAGTCCTGTTATATCCTTTCTTCTGCTTACTTTGGGTTTAATTTGCTCTTCTTTTTCCAATTTCCTAAGGTGGAAGTTGAACTCATTGACCTGAGATCTTTCATCTTTTCTTTTATTAAATAAAGGCTTTAATGCTATACATTTCACTCTAGATATTATTTTAGCAGTGTCTCACAAATTTTGAAATGTTGAGTTTTTATTTTCATTCAGTTCAAAATACTTTCTAATTTCCATTTTGATTTCTTCCTTGATGCATAAATTATTTGGAAAAACATTATTTAGTTTCCAAATATTTGAAGGAGTTTCTAGACAACTATCTGATATTGTTTTCTGATTTAATTTCATTGTGGTCAGAGAATAAACTTCGTATGATTTCAATCCTTTTAATTTATGGGGACTTATTTTATATTCCAGAATATGGTCTGTTGGTAAATATTCCATATGCACTTGAAAAGAATGTATGTTCTATTGTTGGGTGGAGTGTTCTGAAATGTCAGTTACATCAAGTTATACGATAAGTGTTTTTCAAGTCTTCTATATCTTTACTATTTTTCTGTCTATAGGTTCTATCAAATACCATATGCTAACACATATATATATATAGAATCTGAAAAAAAAAAAGGTTATGAAGAACCTAGGGGCAGGACAGGAATAAAGACGCAGACGTTGAGAATGTACTTCAGGAAACAGGGAGGGTGAAGGGTAAGCTGTCACGAAGTGAGAGAGCGGCATGGACTTATATGTACTACCAAATGTAAAATAGATAGCTAGTGGGAAGCAGCCGCATAGCACAGGGAGATCAGCTCAGTGCTTTGTGACCACCTAGAGGGGTGGGATAGGGAGGGTGGGAGAGAGACACAAGAGGGAGGAGATATGGGGATATATGTATATGTATAGCTGATTCACTTTGTTATACAGCAGAAACTAACACACCATTGTAAAGCAGTTATACTCCAATAAAGATGTTAAAAAAAAAGTATTGAGAAGGGGCACTGAAATCTCAGACTATATTTGTAGATTTGTCTATCAGTTTTTGCTTCGTTCACTGAAATCCTGTTATTAAATGCATACATCATTAGCATTTTAATTTTCTCTTGATGTATTTATACCTCTATCGCTATGAAATGATCTTTTAATTCTTGGAAATATTCTTTGTTTTGAAATCTACTTTGTCTGATATTCATATTGCCACTCCAGCTAGTTTTTCATTAGGGTTAGCACAGTATACCTTTTTTTCCTCTTATTCTTTTAACCTATTTGTGTCTTTATATTTAAAGTATGTTTCTTGTAGGCAGCATACAGTTGGGTCCTGCTTTTTTTTTTTTAACCCAATATGACAATCTCTGACTTTTGATTCTGGTACTTATACCATTTACACTTAATGTGATTATTGATTTGGTTGGGTTTAAATCTGCCATTTGGCTACTTGTTTTTTATTTGTCTCATCTATTCTTTGTTCCATTTCTCCTCATTCTCTGACTCCTTTTGTATTAACTATTTTTATAATTCAATCTTATCTCCTTCATTGGCATGTTCTTTGGTATTTTACTGGTTGCCTCAGGCTTTATATTTATAATATGATTCTTTAAGTTATCACAATCTACCTTCAATTGATATTATACTACTTCATGTAGAGTATAAGAATCTTACAATAGTATGCTTCCATTTCTCCCTTCCTGGCCTTTGTGCTATTGTTGTCATATAATTTACTTCTGCAAATGTTATAAATGCCATACCACATTGTTATTATTTTTGTTTAAACAGTCAATTATCTTTTTTTTTTTTTTTTTTTGCGGTACGCGGGCCTCTCACTGTTGTGGCCTCTCCTGTTGTGGAGCACAGGCTCCGGACGCG